>NC_133324.1:762195321-762495321 GCF_042186555.1 Aquarana catesbeiana
TCTTTTTCCTCCTCTAAACCCCCCATCTTCCACTCTCCCCTCATCTCTCCCCTCAACTCTCCCTTCCAAGCTGGAGTTTTGCATCATGCTGTAAATATGTCTATGCAGTATGCACACAACAAAAGAGCAGCCTTGTTGGTTGTACAGGACAAGTTGCTCTTTCAGGGGGTCATTGCAAGTAAAAACGCAGGATATAGTATTTTATCTATTGATTTAGGAGGGTGTCTGAGCTTGCAGCTTTGTCCTGAAGGAACCCTTACTTTTTTTCACAAGAACAAGGTTGTTTTGAGACCGACGTAACTCCTTCTTGCCTGAGTTGGTCTTGACTTTTCATTAAAACCAGGACATTGTGTTTCCTTTTTGCCCAGCTCCAACACATCCTACAGAGGTTATTCTCCACTGCTTGGATGTGGTTAGGGCAGTGAATCATGTAGCCATGGCCTCAGTTTGTCAATCTGTTTGTGTTGCCTGAAAGCTCCTGGAAAGGACAGGATGCCTCTAAAACTACTATTGCTATGTTAAACCGATCACGACCTGAAAGGCAGGGTCCCCCCCTTTTGTGTGAAGGCCCGCTCCACCAGAAGTGTCGGTTCTTCCTGGGTTTTTAAAAATCAGCCCTCAGTTTGCTATGTGTATAAAGCAGCCACCTAGTCTTCTATGCAAATGTGTTCAGTAAGTTTTTTACCAGGTGGAACTTCAGGCCTAAGCCGACACTGGTTTTGGTCAGCAAAATTTTTCTTAAAGCACAATGAAGTGTCTCTTCGTTCAAATAACCGTATTCTTGGTGTGGCAAGTGCTCCCCGCCTTCCAAAGCACCCCCACTCGTGCCCTCACTCACCGGTAAGCTTCACCCCTGCAGGGGTATCAAGCCCTATAAGCTGAATCCAGCAGCGATGATCCGTGGTGACAGTCCTCCGTCCGCCTCTCTGGTTATTTGAATGAAGAGACACTTCATTGTGCTTTAAGAAGAATTTTCCAGAAATTTTTTTCTTTTGGGGACACTTATTCATTACCACTTTTTCTTATGAACTATTCACATTTTATGCTTTTTTGCACCACTGTGTATACGAACTAAGGAGTTTTTACTAACACTTGTTTTTTTCAATATATATTTTTATATATATATTTTTTGTAATGGTTTAGATTGGATATTTTTCAACGACTTATTTTTTAGTGTTTGCGTTGCTCACAGAGATTTTTATTGATGTATTAGCATATGTGTTATTGCACACTGCACTTTATGGTTATATATTGCCGTTAGAGCATTTTATATATGTACATATAATTTTTCCACACTTCTGTAACACTTAGGCCCCTTTCACACTGGAGCGGTTTTCAGGCGGTATTGCGCTAAAAATACCGCCTGAAAACTGCCCCTAAACAGCCTCCGCTGTTTGTTCAGTGTGAAAACCCTTTTTCGTCCGCCAGCGGGGGTTAAAACCGAACCGCTAGCGGCCGAATACCGCTGCAAGAACGACGGTACAGCAGCGCTAAAAATAGCGCTGTTGTACCGCCGACGCCCCCACCGCCCCAGTGTGAAAGGGGCCTTATTTTTTCACACTTATATATTTGTGGACATTACTTAGTGCACATATAGTTGAACAGCGCCAATCACCCCAATTTAGTACTCTGTCTGTTTAGAATTTCACTTAGGTGTTATTCTGTGCTGGGGGGGCTGCAGTTCCTTCACTTCCTAAGCGCGGAACTATTATTTCTTATATGATCATGTGCAATGCTCTATGTACACTACAAATCCCATAGTCCCTAGTCAACCAAGAAAGGGTGGCTGTTCCCATTTGAGAGCAATTGATCGGCCCGTGTGCACTGGAGTCAGTCCGACAGAAGCCAGCTGGCTTCTGTCAACCCACTAAGTTGAATGGAAAAGAACTAGTAGTGTGCACGAGACTTTTACGTACAATTTAAAAATATAGTTTTGTATATAGGGAGGGTAGATTAGTTACAACATTAAATCTCTGTACCGTAAAGTACAACCATGTTCGTATCACTGCAGGGCAGAAAGCAGGGACTGCATATGTAATGAGCTAATGTCTGTTCTCCTGTACATATTTAATTTAAAAATCATACATCGCAACTAGATTTTTAAAACCTACACATATTGATAAGAGTATTCAATAGTATCTTACTGATCTTTTACTCTCGTTTCCCCCCTGGTAGTTATTTACCCAGCTTTTGTCTTTAGGGAAATGGAAGATGCAGTATGGGATTCAATGCTGTTGTTTAAAACCCAGAGGAGCATTTCCCTTTTCTGTTGTTTTCCATGTCTTGGTTGTTGGAATCCTTTTAGGGCAGCTGTTTGTCTTTTTTAGTAATTTTCCCAAAGAAAACTGCAGTGTAATTTTACCCAGGTGTATGAGCACATAATTACTTTCAGAACACTATCGGAAATACTATCTACGATTTTCCACAGCATGTAAATGTGTGGTGAAGGGTGAATGGTCTTTAACCTCAGGGTTTATGAACTTTTCTGCTTTATCATATACTTCATTGGTTCCTACGTTTTTGCAGGTTATGTACAAGCATTTTCTGCAAAATAACCAATGTGCAATGCACTGTAAGTGAATGCTTTGTACATACAGATATGAAGTTAGGTATTTGAAAGGAACCACCCATTACAAAGTCCCTGTCTTTGGGCTTTAGTGCAGTGAAGGCAAATTGCTGCAGGTATGAAGTGCAGGCACCTGAAAGTCATTTTGTTTTACCAGCTTTCCCAGTTACTATCTAGGGGTGCCTTTCTGCCCTGGAGGAACCCTTGAAATGCTGTTCAGGTCTTGGGGAACTCCTGCTATAACCAATTCATTGTGACCAGTGGGAAGAATGCCCCCTTACAGTGGTAGTCGATATGCCACTCTTAGCCCAGGTTCACATACAGTAGGTGACCGCGATATTGTGTCAATCTCGCCGCACTTCTCGGCGAGATTTGACACCTACGAGCCCCGTCGCAGGAGCCAGCGCCGAGATGGCTCACTCATCGGGAAAGGAAAACGTTGTTTTCCTCCCGCGATGAGTGACAGACAGTGCTGACAGCTGTCTAGTATGAATCCTGAGGCGGGAACACCGCGCCAAATTTTAAATGAAAAAACCGGCGTGGGTTCCCCCCTCGGGGGCATACCAGGCCTTAGGTCTGGCATGGATTGTAAGGGGAACCCCCTATGCCGAAAAATCGGCGTGGGGGTCCCCCCCAAATCATACCAGACCCTTATCCGAGCACGCAGCCCGGCCGGCCAGGAAGGGGGGTGGGGACGAGCGAGCGCCCCCCCCCCCCCCTGAGCCGTACCAGGGCCACATGCCCTCAACATGGGGGGGTGGGTGCCTTGGGGGAGGGGGGCGCCCTGCGGCCCCCCACCCCAAAGCACCTTGTCCCCATGTTGATGAGGATAAGGGCCTCTTCCCGACAACCCTGGCCGTTGGTTGTCGGGGTCTGCGGGCGGGGGGCTTATCGGAATCCGGGAGCCCCCTTTATAAGGGGGCCCCCAGATCCCGGCCCCCCACCCTGTGTGAATGAGTTTGGGGTACATGGTACCCCTACCCATTCACCTAGGCAAAAGTGTCAATATAAAAAAAACACACTACACAGGTTTTAAGAATAATTTATTAGTCAGCTCCGGGGTCTTCTTCCGACTTCGGGGGGTCTCCTTCCGACTTCTCCCGGTGTTCGGCCTCTTCTCCCGGTGTTCGGCCTCTTCTCCCGGGCCCCGCCGCTATCTTCTTCCAGCTCTATTGCCAGCGAGGGGCCCGGTCTGCTGCTGCTGTCTTGTCGCCGCTGTCTCGCCGCCGCCGCTGTCTCTCCGCTTCTTCTCTTCTTTTCTTCTTCCCCGATGTTGACACGACGCTCTCTCCGGCTCGAATGCTGTGTGCGAGCTGCGGAGCCATTTATATAGGCGGTAACCCCGCCCCCTTACGACGTCATGGTCCCAGCATGCGCAGGGACTCTGGCGTCATAAGGGGGCGTGGCCCCAGAGTCCCTGCGCATGCTGGGACCATGACGTCGTAAGGGGGCGGGGTTACCGCCTATATAAATGGCTCCGCAGCTCGCACCCCAAACTCATTCACACAGGGTGGGGGGCCGGGATCTGGGGGCCCCCTTATTAAAGGGGGCTCCCGGATTCCGATAAGCCCCCCGCCCGCAGACCCCGACAACCAACGGCCAGGGTTGTCGGGAAGAGGCCCTTGTCCTCATCAACATGGGGACAAGGTGCTTTGGGGTGGGGGGGCCGCAGGGCGCCCCCCTCCCCCAAGGCACCCACCCCCCCCATGTTGAGGGCATGTGGCCCTGGTACGGCTCAGGAGGGGGGGGGGGCGCTCGCTCGTCCCCACCCCCCTTCCTGGCCGGCCGGGCTGCGTGCTCGGATAAGGGTCTGGTATGGATTTGGGGGGGACCCCCACGCCGATTTTTCGGCATAGGGGGTTCCCCTTACAATCCATGCCAGACCTAAGGGCCTGGTATGCCCCCGAGGGGGGAACCCACGCCGGTTTTTTCATTTAAAATTTGGCGCGGTGTTCCTGCCTCAGGATTCATACTAGACAGCTGGCAGCGCTGCCTGTCACTCATCGCGGGAGGAAAACAACGTTTTCCTTTCCCGATGAGCGAGCCAGCGCGACATTCACAGTACCCTGTCGCCGAGAACCAGCGCGATGGTATCGCGCTGGAAACACAATCTCGCGGTCAGGTACTGTATGTGTGGGTTGGGAACGCGTGCATAACCCATTTGCACTCCTGACCTGCAGACGCGCAGAGGTACCACATGCACAATGCGGTTCCGTGTGGCTGTGTTTTTAAAAAAGGGTCAGGGACTTCTTGGCCTACTGTGCCTGCGCAAACTCTCACACGACCCACACAAGTGTGAACCTACTCTTACTTTTTTTTAGTTCAACAAGGGTTTAAATAACTTTCCCCATTCATGCATTCAGTGGGAAAGGGGGAATCGCTCCCGCTGAGCTATTGTATTCTGCAGGTGGGGAGTCTTCCCAGAATACAGTGATCAGTGTTGCTGGTTGCACTTGATTGTTCAGGAAAAACCTGATAGGGGACCAAGCCTAGTACATATTAATGAAAATCAGACAAACAATTGATTTTTTTTTAATATTCGTACTATGTTGAAAACGAGCATGCCAAATATTGGTACGAAAATTCTTCAACAAGATAGGAAAACTTTCACTTATGTAGCCATGTTCCAGCATAGAATCAGAAGTGATGCATGTGACCCTTCTAATCGTAGTAACAATCATAATATTAATAATGACTATGTAATCCTAACCTTTTATTTGCAGTCAAAAAGATAATCTGTATACTAGTAAATTGTATGTATACTGCTATTAACTTATCACTATTGCAGACATTTAAAAAAAAAAACTTGTTGTTATCCTGTATATGATCATTCTTTCATGTTTATGAAAATAATTTTCATTGCCTTCTTCTTTTTTATTTCCGATTACTCATGGCCTTGCTCATTCGATTCTATTTTTTTTTTTTTGAGGATGAATACTGTACTAATTAGACTAAAATAATTTGTTCTGGTAACAAGAAATTTCCAAACATTTCCCTTAGGAAATTTCTGTCTGAACAGTCGACATTGACTCTTGAAAGCTGTAAACTAATGGACAGAATATTGAACAATTGTTTCAAATACAGATATTTTTGTCCTATTTTCTAATAATGTGTACTAGGGTTATAATACAATTTATTTTGTTTGTTAAAAAAAGATAAAATTAAAAAAAAAAACCCTTTAAAGTGATAGTAAACAAAATCTCCAAAATTAATCCATAAACTTTCACTACGTGTGTCCCTGTCATCTGTTTCTCATGAAATTGTTCTTTACTGCGTTTTTCTGATTTTTAGTAATGTCTTCCATGAGCCCCCGAAATCTCTCCGTTTTCACTTTAACCTCCCTTTGTTTAGAAGGAGCTATGCATGTTAGTTACGATCATATGCACTGCTCTATGTGCACTACAAATTCGATCTTCCCTAGTTCATCAAGAGAGGGTGGCTGCATTCCTACATATAGTAGGACCACGTAGAACTAACATAGCCACCCTCTAACAGGATGTCAGATCACAGCAGCAAACAGAATTTGGAGACGGTGGGGAGCAATAGAAAGTACTTTTCTGAATACATACTTGAAAAGAATATTATTTTCTTAAACCAGAGTTTAGTCTCACTTTAACCCAAAGACAAAAATGTAATATTTTGTAGTTTAGCAGTTCTTAGGCTAAAAAAATAAATAAATGTAACAGTTCCGTCTAAGAACATTTCCAGAAAGTACAATTACCTGTTGATGTGCCAGAAATGTGTCTTATCACTTCCTGTGAACTAAACCGACAGAAGGCTATTTTCTATAAACAGCTAATTTTCTTAAGATGGCCATAGATGGATCTAATCTCAGCCAGTTCAACAGGGACCTGCCGAGATTCCGACCCATCTATGGACAGGTTGATTGTACCTAAGTCGATCCATCGATTGACTTGGGTACAAACAGCCTGTGAGATTTTTTACATGCGATTACTGCCGGTGGCTTTAGCCACTACCAGTAATCGGTGTGTTCTGCCAGTCAGGAAGGCTCCCCATCGGCAGAACACAATAGAGCTGCAGGAGGGATTACCCCATCAACACTGACATAAGGCTTGCCTTACCCCCATCTACTGTATGTGCCAACAGACTGGGAGTGATCCTAACAATAGTTGCCACCATGTGTTTCAACAGAAACGCACACCGTTCAGTGTTATCGAAGTTCTTTCTTTCCTTTAGAAAATATCTGGTTATTTCTCTGAGGGATGGAATTTAGCTGATCTACTTTATGTACTTTGTAATGATTCAACTGTCTATATATTAGTTATACTCGCCATTAAACACACTCCTGAAAAGGTGAACGCTGCTGATTAAACTCGTAGAGAGAAACTTTTGGTCTACAAAACATTCTGCATACAGTAACTAAAATGTCACAGAAAGCTCCCAAAGCTTACTTGCAATTGGGAGCGTCCAATCATGTGACCACTGTGACAGCCAATCACAGCGGTCACATGATTGGAATGCCCACCTCCACCTCCCAGCATTTAGATTCTCTTAGGCTGCATTCACACTACGTTTAAATTTGACATGCCGAGGTGTGAAGGACAAAACACGGGACTCGCATTTGAGATGCCATTCATTTGAATGACACCTCAAATCGCGGAGCGGGTCTGCCGCGATAAATTGTGCTGCAATCGCAGCAACCCGCACCGTGGGACGCATGTCGCCCCAAAGTAGCTCCTGAACTATTTTTGGGCGACATGCGTCCTGCGATTACAGCACGTTTTATCGCGTGACAATCGCGGCAGACCTGCACCGAGATTTGAGGTGTCATTCAAATGAATGACCTCTCGAATGCGAGTCCCGCGTTTTGTCATTCACACCTCGGCACTGTCAATTCGCGGGCAGATCTGTGGCAAATCTGCCTGCGATTCAAAGCGCTGTAGTGTGAATGCAGCCACAAAGAGCCAGGGGTGGCGGTAGGAATGGGTTAAATGTGGTGATGAACGCTGACTATTGTAAACAATTGAATTTGTACAGTTTGAATAGATACCCCAGCTGCAATTATTGTTTTTTAATCTTATACTTAATTTTATGTCATGTAAGTAAAATTGTTAAATTTTAACAGATCTTCTTTTTGTGCTAATCATTGAATATACCTAAAAATCTCCATTAAAATAGAGTTTGTGTATAAGAGCCTCAAGTTAATATTAAAACAACAACCTTATGAAAAATATTAAATAGTGTCCGTTTTTCTGTTCAGGTGAGATGAGTGAAAGCCGAGCAAAGAGGGTCCGCATAAAAGAAGTGGATGGATGGACCTTGAAATTACTTGTTGATTATGTTTACACTGCAGAAATTAAAGTCACAGAGGAGAATGTGCAGGTAATGTTACTGAAAGTAAAAGTGACCAGCTTGTGTCTGACCGCTCTTTCTTTGAATTATTTCTAACGGCAACAACCATTTTCCCCTATCAGTCCAGAACTTTTTTTTTTTTTCTTTTGCTAAAATGTAAATTACAGTATCTCCTGCCTACAAGAATTTATACGTAACGTATCTGAGTGTTAAAGATAAATGTTCAACTTGCAGTTTAGGGGAGCTTGTTTTCACTTTTGCTACTTCATAAATGTGTTTGTGTAAATTAGGGATCTCCCAGCTTTTCAGTACGAGTGCTACATTGTGATTTATTTCTTAAATATTTGCAAGCCAAAAAAATTAAAAATCAGGTTTATAAAGAGTACCGCCTTTACATTTGGCGGTGCCTAGCCGAGTCCCAGCCTTTACATTTGGCGGTGCCTAACCGAGTCCCAGCCTTTACATTTGGCGGTGCCCAGCCGAGTCCCCGCCTTTCCATCCGGCGGTGCCCATCTGAGTCCTTGCCTTTACATCCGACAGTGCCCATTAGAAGGACTGCAGGAGGGTCATTACTGGTTGGCTGGCAGTAGATGTGCCAGTCTCTGTATTATGATACACAGATTAAAGCATCCACTGCCAGCCAGCTGGAGTATTTTCACAGACACTTGCAGCGGGTCAGATACATTCTTGTAGTGGGCTGGATGTGTGAATAGCAATAATAGTACAGCCGTGGTGCAATTTTGCAGGCCTGAAATTGAATATGCTTACACGTGTTTTGGACACTCAAGCAATAAATGCAGATGTCATCTAATGTGTTAAAGTAGTAGTAAACTCTTTTCCCCTATTTTTACCTACAGGATAGCTTATATAAAATGTTACCTGTAGGTAAAATGAATATCTATGCCAGTGAGCAGCAGCCAGTGACGTCACCGTTGCATGCACTCTGAAGGAACAGCATACCTGTGCCATAAGCCGTTCCCTCAGAGCTCCCACGCGCATGAGTGACGCCATTGTGACCCGCCCATTCAAGCGCCCGCAAACCCAGAAGGAAGGCGGAAGAGAGGTGTCTCATAATGTGCTAGTAGCACATTATGAGATTACCTTGCAGGGAGATTTTTTTTTTTTTTTAATCTGGAAAAACGTTACTTTTGCTTTAACGTGAGGGTAGATTTGACTTTGTATTTATTTATGCCTCTTTTTATTTTTACACTTTTTGAACTCGGTGGATCAGGTAAAGGAGGACTTCACAATCCAGTTCTGCAGCAACAGATCACCATTCTCCTCAAAGTAAGCAAAGATTATACTGCTGTGATCTGTTGCTCCAGGGGGATGCCGAATACAGCTGGGTAATTTCTTTGCTTCCCCTACATGGCTGCCAAAGCTTACAGAGGTTCCCAATTAAACCAAGTGAAATTCTTTAGCTCTGGTGGGAAGGAGTAACTGAGCTGTGGAGCACTTTTTATAGAGCAGGATCACAAATCCAGGAGGTTATCGATTTGTAACTCCCGAGGTTCTTGCACTGAGCAGCACGTGAAGTTAAAATGACGGAAAAACTGTAATCACAGCTCTACTGACAAACTGACACCTGAAACTCAGTTTGTTACCAGTTCACCACTTGTGCAGTCTGCAGGCAGGGAAACTTGATAGAAGGTATTGGCAGTCCCTGTTGTCCTTTTCGGCAGATTCCCTGTCCCTACCTTTATCTTTCGTGTTTTCCCCATCTGCAGACTGAATGTGGCATGCAATTTTCTGGAAAAAGCTGATACTTGCAGAGTGAAGGCAGCACTGGACAGGGCAGGCCGGATGTGGGAAAGTTACATTACAGCAACATTTAAGGTACCTGTTTCTGCTAAACTTTTGGGTGTTGCATAGTGTGATTTCTTGGTATCTTTTCAGACTTGGGAGCAGCTGTCCTTGCATTGGTTCTATACAGTCTGAATGAGAGGACCTTTTTATAATCTGTTTCTGAACAGAGGTATTAGTTGCATAAAATACTTGTGGAAGCTATAAAACTGCACCTCTGTAAAAGTCAGTCCTGTAAGCAAAGAACGGCAACAGTGGGACATATAAGTATTGGAGAGAGAGCGAACTTACTTGGGAGTCACCTCAGTACTTTCGAAAATGCATGCTACATAAAAGGCCAGAACATAGCAAAGCTGATTTTATTTGAATGTATCTAGCTTCAATGAAAATTTTCAGCTGTACACAATAAATTATAGTGCTAGCTTTCTATGCACTACAATCTATTTTGTTAGCCAAAAAAATTGTATCACTCTAAGGCTCAGTTCACACTGCCGTGACTTGGGATCCGTCCCCAAGTCGTGTGACATATGAAGTCTCATGTTAGTCAGTGAGAGCTGTCTTAATTTGCACTACTGAAGTCGCTTCGACTTTTGAAAAAATGAATGTACTACTTCAAGGCGACTTCTACAGTGCCTTGCAAAAGTATTCACACCCCTTGGCATTTTTCGTATTTTGTTGCCTCACAACCTGGAATTAACATGGATTGTTTGAGGATTTGCATCATTTAGATTACAGAATATGCCCACAACTTT
The DNA here is from genome assembly GCF_042186555.1 of Aquarana catesbeiana. Classification (NCBI taxonomy): domain Eukaryota; kingdom Metazoa; phylum Chordata; class Amphibia; order Anura; family Ranidae; genus Aquarana; species Aquarana catesbeiana. The sequence goes on from NC_133324.1 coordinate 762,205,756, forward strand.
GAAGATCTTTTTTTTTTTATTTTTATTTTTTTTATTATGAAGCAAACAACAAATAGGACAAAATACCAGAAAAAGTCAATGTGCATAACTATTCACCCCCCTAAAGTCAATACTTTGTAGAGCCACCTTTTGCAGCTCTCACAGTTCCAAGTCGCTTTGGATAAGTCTCTATAAGCTTGCCACATCTTACCACTGGGATTTTTGCCCATTCCTCCTTGCAAAACTGCTCCAGCTCTTTCAATTTGGATGGTTTGCACTTGTGAACAGCAATCTTTAAGTCTGATCACAGATTTTTTTTATTGGATTGAGGTCTGGGCTTTGACTAGGCCATTCCAACACATTTTTTTGTTTCCCCTTAAACCACTCAAGTGTTGCTTTAGCAGTATGTTTGGGGTCATTGTCCTGCTGTAAGGTGAATCTCCGTCCTAGCCTCAAATCGCACACAGAGTGGTACAGGTTTTGCTCAAGAACAGAAGAGGTCCCAACTGCTGAAAATCATCCCCAGAGCTTGATGTTGCCCCCACCATGTTTCACCATGGGGATGGTGTTCTTTGGGTGATGTGATGTGTTGGATTTGCGCCAGACATAGCGTTTTCTTTGATGGCCAAAAAGTTCAATTTTAGTCTCACCAGACCAGAGCACCTTCCTCCATACATTTTGGGAGTCTCCCACGTGCCTTTTAGCAAACTCAAAATGTGCCATTTTGTTTTTTGCTGAAAGTAATGGCTTTCTTCTGGCCACTCTGCCATAAGCCCAACTCTGTGGAGCGTACGGTCATCCTATGTACAGATACTCCAGTCTCTGCTGTAGAACTCTGAAGCTCCTCCAGGGTTACCTTAGGTCTCTGTGCTGCCTCTCTGATCAGTGCCCTCCTTGCCCGGTCCATGCGTTTTGGTTTGCGGCTGTCTCTTGGAAGGTTTGCTGTTGTGCCATGTTCTTTCCATTTGGTTATGATAGATTTGATGGTGCTCCTAGGGATCATCAAAGATTTGGATTTTTTTATAACCTAACACTGACTTGTACTTCTCAACAACATTGTCCCTTACTTGTTTGGAGAGTTCCTTGGTCTTCATGGCAGTGTTTGGTTAGTGGTGCCTCTTGCTTAGGTGTTGCAGCCTCTGGGGCCTTTCAAAAAGGAGTGTATATGTAATGACAGATCATGTGACACTTAGATTGCACACAGGTGGACGTCATTTCACTAATTATGTGACTTCTGAAGGTAATTGGTTTTTATGGGCTTCATGACAAAGGGGGTGAATACATACACACATGCCAATTATCAGTTTATTTCTGAAAAATAGTTTTATGTATATATCTTTCTAATTTTACTTCGCCAACTTAGACTATTGTGTTTGGATCCATCACATATAATTCAGATTAAAAAAACATTGAACCAAAGCCTGTAATGTAACAAAATAGGTAAAAAGCCAAGGGGGTGAATACTTTTGCAAGGCACTGTATCTGGCTTGTGCCCATAGACTTTAATGGAAGTCAGATCCTCATCTATAGTGATGTGATTTGGATCCGACATTACAGGAAGATTACCCAGGCATTCCCCCAGTCGCCAGCAAATCGCCATGAAGTCGCCTGGCAAAGTCGCACTGTAAGTTTCTACATAGGATGATGATTAACATTACTCTGCTGCTGGTCACAAATAAATATTATCGGAGCAATGCACCAAATTTAAAAAAGAGAGCCCATAGCACATGCCCTACCAATCAGTAAAGAAGACCTTCCTAATATTTCTGGTAGTGCACAGTGCCTCTGTGACATGTAGCTGTAAACTAATCTAGGAGTGTACCAGTGTTGGCACATCTAATGCAATATACGGGAGTCACTCAGAATGCTCAGATATTGCTAAATACTGGTAAAGGTACAACAAACAGTGCTTACAAATAAACAGTGAGAAAAATACCACGCTAATTCAAAGAACTAAAATAATAAAAGTAAGAAACAAGCAGCCCCTAAAAGTGGGATACACACTGGATAAAATAAAAAATGTAGCAGCGCTAATACATATAAACAATATAGGTGTAAACATTAAAAATAACCATAAACAAACTATAGGAGTGATGTATGGTTATACCATGAGGCATAACAAATTGACAGCGTTTTCGGCTCTCCTACCCCAACTCTAAAATGAATGCCATGGTATTTCTTACCAGGATATACTACTGTTTATTGGTTTGACGTGTATCCAAATTAAATAGTGTATTCATTCCTTTTTTTATTTACACAGTTTTTCTCTGCAAGGAGGGAGAGAGAGGCAATGTATCTCTCCTCTCCATTCACAGAGAGAGAAGCACAGGCTGGCTTCACAGTAAATGATCACTGTGGTAGCCAATTGGAGGCTATCACATCGATCGGGTGACCCGGAACCAGGAGTTCTGGGTAACAATCTTATTACGGGACCCTGGTCTCTGTGCTGGGAGCACGCTTTGCGGCATATATGTGGCCCTACAGGGAAAAAAGCCCAATCCAGTGGGGCCTCATATATGCGTACTGTCAGTGTGAAGGGGTTAAATAACATGTGGTGGATGCCCTTAACCTGCCTGCGAAATGGTGCATCTGCATAATGTATAGAACCTGTTACAGCAGAACTGACAGCTATAAAGAGAAAAGGCTGTTTACAAAGTACAAAGTAGATTGCTGGCACGTGACAGCTTCTAACAGCTGAAGATTTAAAGTGGTTGTTAACCCACTGTAAGAACTTCATATAATTCTGTTTCCCAAGGATAGGTGCTCCTATGTCTGCGTTTATAAAAAAAAAAAAAAAAAATGCAGATTGTACCTCATTTCAGAGCGGCGCTCACTTGACCAGCCGGTTTGCTCCTCTCCCCATCTGACAGATGCGGTGGGCGGGGCCAAGATTCCCATGCTGACGTCAGTCGGGAGAGGAGGAGAGAGCCGGCCAGTCATGTGAGCAACGCTCTGAAATGAGGTGTAATCTACATTTTTTTTTTTTTTAAAACAGACACATGAGCACCTATCGTTGGGGAAACAAACAGGATTATTTAGGACATTAAATGTTATTTCAGCAGCAGGGGGTAGGGGCGAGCCCTGACACAAGAGCCGACAGGGAGGTAGGGGGGAGAGGAGGACAGGAGAGACGGAAGAGAGCGGATGACTGAGGTACGTAAACTGACCACGGCGTCAGGCCTCAGCAGCCATGATACACAGTTTATAAAGGGGAGGGTAGAAACTGGCAGGATCAGCCAGTTATTTCAGGTCTTTCAGGGGGCCAAATTACACAGCACAAGCACTGTATAACATGCTTTAAAGGAACTTTCTTAACCTAAAAAAAACACAAGTAATGAAGTTGTTGCAATGGATTATCCCTCTTCTAATGGCTCCCACCAAGATTTTAACCAGACAAACCGTGCTTTCAAGCTTCTTCTGCTGAGCTCTCTCTTTAGACAACCCAGAGTGCTTTGGGAAACCTTTGTCATATGTTATAATGTTAACTTTTAAAACAATGACTGTATACCTGGGGGATAATAATAACATATAACTAAAGAAGCGTAAATTGAACCAAAATAACTATAATTTCCCTGTACACAATGAACTCTTCTTTGTTGTCTGCATAGACTCAAATTTCCAGTATCATTCCAACTAGCCATCTGTTCTCTGACCCGTGATCTAGAAATTGATTATAACAAATTCCAGATCTCTGTTTTGTAAGTTGATGCTTACATTAAGCTGCTCTTGGAACATATTAAACACGTTCACGAACACATGTAGTCTCTGTAGCTTTGAGCTGTGTGCTTTTTCATTTGGTGAGCTGTCTTATCTAGTCCAGAGCAACAGAGTAACTTCAGTAGCAAGAGAAGCATTGTTTGTTTGAGCGAATGATTAGAGCATCTTCTAACCGAAATGTAAACACCCACAACACATTTCAAATATACAGACATGATTAAGGTACTTCTAAAACCAAACGTCATATAAGCTTTATTGTGTTGATGTAAAATTAAAAAGTTTTCAGTACTTTTTTTTTTCTTTTTTTCCAACTTGCGTTTTCAATAAGATGATGCTTAATAAAGGTTATCTTGCCATGAGGGTCTTAATTGGGCACTTATTGTTGTGGGGTGACAACTGTCTACTAATTGTATCCCTACGTCGTCACCCAGTCACACCCCAGTTGAGACTACAAGTGGCTGCATTAACACACATTGTTCAGGCACGGTCCACTTTAAGCTGTGCCAGAGCAATTATGTGGTGTAGATGCTGAAGTGCAAATTGACAAAGTAGCTGAAAAACACTGAAGGAGACCAGCAACACTGAGGTAATAAGAGTGAAGAAAGTTTTCAGGAAAAAACTTGCCAATTTATAATACATGGAGCTTTAGCAAACAAAATATCACAGCTGACTGGGCTTCCATCTTCAGCCAGTATTCCTTCTGGGTTTGCCGGCTCTAACCATTTGAATGATTGAGCCACGATTATATCACTCCATGCACATGGAAGTCACAGCTGTGGCACAGCACTCTGGATTGATGGTACATTTAGTGTGCTCTCAATTTAGAGCGCAGTGTGCATGCACGGTGACATAGGCTTCAGAAATGGGGAATATCTTTTAAACTGTGCACGTTTAGGAGATATGCATTGTACCTTACAGGTACGTTTTTATTATAAGCATACCTGTAGGTACACGTGACCAAGCGGTGTTTACTACCACTTTAATGCATTCCCTGCATTAAGGTAAAAAATGTCCTATTGGTTATATTACTCCCCCACCTTCCTAAATAGTTACCGGAGTCCCATTTTGATCCAGCGCTTTGGCTGAGTGCAGCAGCTCTGCTCACTTCCTCTCCTCACAGGACTCGGTGAGAGCAGCGGAAGCCATTGGCTCCTCCTTATGGCTATCAAATCCTGTGAGGAAGAAGTGGCAGACGGGGCTTAGATGCGCTGTGTGTTTCAGTAGATGTACACAGCCCAGCTGAAGAAAGAGCTTGCAGTGGCCCCCTCAAAGGAAGTGGCTTACGGTGGTGAACAGAGCAGAGGAGGAGCTTAGAGCGCCAGCTGGGACCCAGAAGAGGAGGTTCAGGTCCGCTCTATGCAACACTATTGCACAGAGCAGGTAAGTATTCGTCATCTTGTACACTCGGCTGTCATTTACAGAGGCTGCAGGAAAATGCAGCAAAATCGCGGCCTATCCGCAGCAGTAACTAAACTCTGCTAAATAAGAACTAAAAGCCTAGTTGTCTTTTCTTGCTATACAGCAATGGAGCATGGAACATCTGGTAAGTATGGCGTAAATACACCATTGCACGTGGTGGAAACACAGGGGATACCCTGGGAACAAGGCACAAAACACTTTATATTGCACAAAAAGACTTTTTTTATCGTACATCGCGGGAAACCGAGCACCATATGAATTACTATGTGGGTTATAGGCCACCTTCAGGTGATGGACACTGGCACACCCTAAACAGGAAGTTTCCTCCCTATATAACCCCTCCCATACCAGGAGCACCTCATTTTTTTCGCCAGTGTCTAAGGTGTTGGTCACGAGTGAATATGTGCTCTGAAGAGAGCTCCACTGGAAGGATCCTTGCTGGATTTAAACAGCCTCCATAGAACGGATCCATCCAAAGTGCCACTAAGGCCAAGGTGGATGGTACCCGGGCCTCGTATAGAGCACAAGGTTTTGCCTGTAACACCTCTCCTTGCAGGGCTGGACCCCAGGACCCAGGGCTTTTTGGTCATGCTTACATTACTTAAAGCTTTTCCTGGCGGGGTGCTAATACAGGTCCAAGGGAGTGGAACCCCTGATAAAAAGGGACCCAGTCCTTAAAGGTTTGCTAACGCAGCCCGCCGTGATGGGTGAAGTTTGGATCTGTCTGACTTCAGCAGTATCCTGCGGCGAGGATAAGGTAAGGGGAAGAAGCCTAGGAACTGTAAAAAGTCCAACTATGGTTTTTTCTTCCATGAGTAAAATGTTGTCATGCCTTAAAGTCTCCACCAGAGAGAGTAAATGCACATACCTTTAACGTTGCCTCTCAGTCAGCTCTGTGAATGCCTAAGAGCAGGTGTGACTGGCAAGACCCGAACGCCGCTCGCGCGCGCAGGAACCACTTCTGAATTGAAAAGGGGGGAGCGGGATGATGTGCGGAGGGGGCATGGCTTAAGCACGGTGCCGTGTGCGGGACGTAGCGGTCACAAGGCACACAGCACAGGCGCGGGGACACAGAGTTTGCAGATACAAACGGTGCTTGCTTTGGCAGCACAAACACCACAAGATACAACTCTCCTCAGCGAAAGAACTGGAAATACAGCTGCAGATCACACAGGACACAGGAGCGGTGGGGTCACGTAAGGCGCTGCATACAGGCATTTTCCCAGTAAAGGAAACACTTTTTACTCAGCACCAAGCTGAACTCTATTAGCGGCATTGTGTGCTAGACTATTGCTCAGCAAGTAATGCATTTATTTAGTGCCTCTGCTTTTATGCTTAGCACTATGGCTTCTAAAAAAGACAAAGAAGGTACCAAAATTTCATCCCCAGGCGCTGGCAACTCCAGTTGTGCCTCCACACTGTCATCCTCTCCTGAAATATCAGATGTGGCAAGCCAGGGTGAGTCATTTGAACCAATTGGTGGTACAGCTGCTTCTCACATCTCAGCCCCTGTATACATGACTGAAGATGCATTTTCCTCCTCCCTGCTGGGCCTAGAAGGAAGATTAGCGGCTTTAATCGCATCCTCCATCCAAGAGGATAGGAAGCGTGTTAGGTCCCCCTTTCCCACCTTAGACCCTTTACAAAGGGGACAGTGGGTAGAGGATGAGGTGTTACCCTCAGGCGATCAGGAGGAAAAACAAACCGATTACTCCTCTGCAGAGGAGACAGTGGTGTATGAACCTTTTTCAGCCTCGCAATCTGAGAAATTGCTGGTACAATCTCTTACGGAGATGATTCGTTCCACTTTAAAGCTACCCCTAACGGAGTCAGCTGAAAGTTCTGTTTTTTTCTTTAGGTTCCTTAAAATCATCACAGCCTTTGCATGCGTTTCCTGTCCATGCATTACTAGAAAAGCTTATTTATGCTGAATGGGATCACCCGGATAAGCATTTTCTCCCTCCAAAGAGATTCACAGCACTCTATCCCATGGAGGAGAAATTCACCAAAAAATTGAATGTACAAGCAGTTGACGCTGCGATTTCCAGTGTGAATAAAAGTCTAACGTGTCCAGTAGACAATGCACAAATGCTTAAGGATCCAACAGTTTAAAAGTTTGTAATTCCTGTTAAAATCCTTTTTCCTTGACAGGTGACGTTACTCAGCCTGCAGTCGCTGCAATAGGCATCTGTCAGTCCCTAAAGGACCAGTTTAGACAGGCCCTTCAGGAGGTTCCTGAACAACAAGCCCGGGATTTGGCCGAACTAACAAAAGGATTATGTTTTGCCATAGACGCCATGAAAGATTCTATTCGCCAGGTGTCCTGCCTTGCGCTTGTGCTAGTACACATGCATAGGATCCTGTGGTTAAAAAAGTGGTCAGCCGAAGCACCATGCACCTGGCTGGTTTTGCTTTTCATGGGGATCGGCTATTTGGGGATGATTTGGACAAATGCATCCAAATGATTTCTAGTGGGAAAAGTACTCTTGCCAGTCAAAAGAAGTATAAACGCCCTTCATTTAAGCGGACTCTTTCTCCTGCGCCAGGGGCATCCACCTCTAGGAAGTGGCGATGGCCTCTGCCGTCACTCTAGAGGAAAACCTCAGGGTCATGTCCAAGCACAAAAGAAGTCCTGGGGGCGGAAACCTGCAAAGCAGAATTCTAAAGCCTCATTATGAAGGGACGACCCCCTCACCAGAGTGGGGGGAGGGGGGGACTTCTGCAATACTCAGAAGTCTGGCAAGAGGAAATTCAGGACAGATGGGTCATCTCCAGGGTGTCTCTAGAATACAAACCAGAATTTCGGGCGTTTCCACCGTCTCGTTTTTCTGAGGTCAAACGTTCCCAAAAATCCAGGGAAAAGGCAATCTCTGTTTTGGGCACTAGACCGATTACTGGCTATGGGGTGATCATACAAATCCCCACAGAAGAGCAAGGTTTGGGGTTTTATTTAAACCTCTTTAGGGTACCAAAACTGAATGAAGATATCAGACCCATTCTAGATCTAAAAAATCTAAATCTGTACCTTAAGATCTGCTCCTTTCGCATGGAGTCGATCAGGTCAGTGGCTTCTATTCTACAAGGAGGAGAACTTCTGCTGTCTGTCGACATCAGGGATGCATATCTGCATGTCCCTATATTTCCCACTCACCAAGGGTTTTTGCGGTTCAAGGTAGAACAGCAGCATTTTCAGTTTGTAGCCTTGCCCTTCGGGCTAGCTACAGCACCCCGGGTGTTTACAAAGTTCTGGTCCCACCTCTAGCCAGGTTAAGGGCACAGGGCATAACAGTCTAGGCGTACCTAGATGATCTATTGCTAATAGACCAGTCGGTGGCTCGTTTGGAGCAAAGCGTGTGCTAAAAAGGCTGGAGTACTTGGGTCTGATCATAGACACAGCCCACAAAAAGGTGTTCTTGCCTCAGGCAAAGATCAACTCCATAATAAAGCTGGTGCGGATGGTCAGGTCGAAAGGAGAGCCCTCCATTCACCTTTGCATGAGGTTGTCTGCTTGGAACAAAACGATCTAAGCTTTAGACTTGCCAATGCGGCTGTCCCCAAAGGTGTTCCAGAGCCTCAGTTGGTGCTCGTTATCCGGGAATCTGCAGAAGGAAAAAAACTTCATACCAGTTACCTGGAAAGTGGTAACGACAGGTGCCAACCTTTCAGGTTTGGGAGCAGTCCGGTAAAAGATAACTGTCCAGGGACAGTGGTCCAGAACAGAAAAAGCCTTGCCCATCAACATCCTAGAGATTCGGGCAGCGCGTCTGGCTCTGAAGCCCTGAACATTCAGGTTACGGGATTGTCCTGCAGTTGTTCCCGAGGGAGTGGTCCCTTCACCCCAAAATTATTTCTGGCTATATGCCAAAGATGGGGGATCCCCCAATAAATCCTTTCCTGGAGAAATAGAGAAGGCCTATATAGATACCCAAGGAAAATGTTATTTTGTTATATATGATTGGACAACAGAGGTATATTACAGTGGCAGTATATATTCCACCTCCGTTTTCTGTGGGAGTTTTAAATGGGATAATGGAAAAAATGATTCAATATTTTCCAGCAAAGCTACTGCTTATTGGAGATTTCAACTTGGTCTTATCCCCAGAGCTGGATAGATCAAAACCTCCTAAGCAGATTTATATAACTGGGTGCAGGCGACAGGGATAACAGAAATTTGGGGATGGAGAAACCCTGAAAAAAAGAACTTATTCCTGCATTTCTACTTCCTACAAAACAGCGTCTAGAATAGATCTAGCATTTGCGGATCCTGCAGTGTTAGCAGACATTGCGGAAGCCGCATATTTACCTTGTGGCCTTTCAGATCATGCTCCCCAATTTTTGTCGATAGGTATGCCCACTCTGAGGAATGCATCACTGTGGAGATTAACTCCACAGTGGGTGTTATACCCGGAAATAGCGGAAAAAATGACATCTATAATAATGGAATGTTGGGAGAGTAATGCTGGATCGGCCTCTGTGAATATTGTCTGGGATGCATTCAAGGCGTATCTGCGAGGACAATATATCTCAAAAATTTCAGCGGTTAATAAAAAACAGAAGGTTAAGATACAAGAGCTGCAGAAGCAGATAGAATTTCAGAAGGAAAAATATGGTCAAGACCTAAGTAGTAATAACTTTGATTTAATGATGGCTGCACAAAGAGATCCACATTTACATATAAAAGAAATAACAAGGCTAGAATTATATAGAAATAGAACAAATATTTTTGAGCAGGGGGACAAAAGTGGGAGATACTTGGCGAGATTAGCACAACAAGAATATCAAGATACAACTATTTCAGAGATTGAGACTTTAAAAGGACAGAGAGTAAAAGAACCTAAGGAGATATTGGAGACTAGGGATGAGCCGAACACCCCCCGGTTCGGTTCGCACCAGAACCCGCGAACGGACCGAAAGTTCGCACGAACGTTAGAACCCCATTGACGTCTATGGGACTCGAACGTTCAAAATCAAAAGTGCTCATTTTAAAGGCTAATTTGCATGGTATTGTCCTAAAAAGGGTTTGGGGACCCGGGTCCTACCCCAGGGGACATGTATCAATGCAAAAAAAACTTTTAAAAACGGCCGTTTTTTCGGGAGCAGTGATTTTAATGATGCTTAAAGTAAAAAAAAAAAAAAAGTGAAATATTCCTTTAAATATCGTACTTGGGGGGTGTCTATAGTATGCCTGTAAAGTGACGCGTGTTTCCCATGTTTAGAACAGTCCCTGCACCAAATGTCATTTTTAAAGGAAAAAATCTCATTTAAAACTGCTTGCGGGTTTAATGTCATGTCGGGTCATGGCAATATGGATGAAAATCAGAGAGACAAACGGCATGGGTACTCCCCAGTCCATTACCAGGCCCTTTGGGTCTTGTATGGATATTAAGGGGAACCCCGCACCCAAATTAAAATAAGGAAAGGTGTGGGGCCACCAGGCCCTATATACTCTGAACAGCAGTATACAGGCGGTGCAAACAAGACAGGGACTGTAGGTTTGTTGTTAAGTAGAATCTGTTTGTAATTTTGAACATTTTTAACGTGTTTAGCTCCAGCCAAAAAATCTTTTCTAAGCTTTTTGGAAAACATAGGGAAGGGTTATCACCCCTGTGACATTTGTTTTGCTGTCTTTCCTCCTCTTCAGAAGATTTCACCTCACTTTTTTGTCCCAATGAAAAATGTTTTTTGAAAATTTGGGTTTTTTTGTGGAACAAGGATTGGAAAGCATCAGTGGAAAGGAGAAATTGTTTTCCCATATTAACTCTTACAGGAGAGAATTTCCCTTCCTAGGGGTAGATTTCATCTCACTTCCTGTTGTCTCCTTCCGTTTGCAAGTAGGAGTCGTTTGTAAGTTAGATGTTTGAAAGTAGGGTCCTGCCCTATATACTCAGCAGAAATTTGGGCCTTAGGTGTTGCTGTGGCCACAACACTGTAAGCCCTCACAGGGTCCTGCTGTGAAATATTAGATCAAGAATTGTAATTACATGCCCCTGTTGAACAGGAGCTGAAAAATTAGGCCTTAGGCACTGGTGCTGGTGCCACAACACTGCAACCCCTCACAGACACTCTAGTTGGAACGCAGGAACGAGCCCTGCTGCAAAGTATTGCTTCAAAAATTGTAATTACACGCCCCTGTTAAACAGGGGCTGAAAAATTGTGCCTTAGGCACTGGTTGTGGCGCCCAGAACCAAAAATGTTCTTACAAGCTATCAGCGTGATGATTGAGGAGGAAGAGGATAATTACTCAGGGATAGTCACTCAGCATCAGCATAGGCAGTCTTTGAAGGGATCTGAGATTTCAAAAAAAATTATTCGGTTACATCAGCATCAGGTGCTTGGTAGCTGGTGGTGATCCAAGACTCATTCATTTTTATGAAGGTCAGCCGATCGACCGAGTCGGTGGACAGACGCACCCTGTGATCGGTTACCACGCCTCCAGCAGCACTGAATGTGCGTTCCGAAAGAACGCTGGATGCAGGACAGGCCAGTAGCTCAATTGCATACTGTGCAAGCTCTGGCCAGTGATCCATCCTCAAGACCCAGTAACCCAGAGGATTTTCGGTGGGAAAGGTGTCCAAGTCTGATCTTGCCCCTAGGTATTCCTGCACCATGTAAAACAGACGCTGGCGATGGTTGCTGGAACCGATCATACCTTGGGGCTGCGGACCAAAAAATTTTCTGAACGCATCGGTCAGACGGCCACCTTCTCCACCGCTCCTTCTTTGACTGACCGAAGCCTCAGCAACACGTTGTCCAGAAACAGGAGTTTGTAACCTCCCAGTCTCTGGGAACGTGTTGCACAGACCTTTCTGCAAGGCCTCCCGAAGATGTTTCATCCTCTGCTCCCTCTGTGATGGCAAGATAAGGTCCGCAACCTTACCCTTGTAACGTGGATCAAGGAGGGTTGCCAGCCAGTATTGGTCCTTCTCCTTGATACCACGAATACGAGGATCCTTACGCAGGCTTTGCAGGATCAGGGAGGCCATGCAGCGTAGGTTTGCTGAGGCATTCGGTCCGGAGCCCTCTGGGTCACTAAGAACGACATGGTCCGCAGCCACCTCCTCCCAGCCACGTACAAGTCCATGTGTTTCTTGGGACTGATCCCTTAAAGACTGCTGCTGATGCTGAGTGCCAGGCTCCACCTCCATACTGACACAATCTTCCTCCTCCTCCTCCTCCTCCTCCTCTTCCTTCTCGTCCTCTTCCTGTGTGATCGGCGGGCACGCAGGAACACTGTCTGGATAAAGGGGGCCTTGAGAGTTAAGGAAGTCCTCCTCTTCCTGCCTCTGTTCTGCCTCAAGTGCCCTGTCCATTATTCCACGCAGCGTGTGCTCCAACAGGTGGACAAGGGGGACAGTGTCACTGATGCATGCACTGTCCCTGCTCACCATCCTCGTGGCCTCCTCGAATGGTGACAGGACAGTGCATGCATCCCTGATCATGGCCCACTGGCGTGGGGAAAAAAAACCAAGCTCCCCTGACCCTGTCCTGGTGCCATAGTCGCACAGGTACTCATTGATGGCCCTCTGCTGCGTGTGCAGCCGCTGCAGCATGGCCAACGTTGAGTTCCACCTGGTGGGCATGTCACAGATTAGGCGGTTCTTGGGCAGGTTAAACTCCTTTTGGAGGTCCGTCAGCCGAGCACTGGCATTATATGACCGGTGGAAATGCACACAGACTTTCCTGGCCTGCCTCAGGACATCCTGTAAGCCCGGGTACCTGCTCAAGAACCGCTGCACCACCAAGTTAAGGACGTGAGCCAAACAGGGCACATGGGTCATTTGTCCCTGTCGGAGGGCAGAGAGGAGGTTGGTGCCATTGTCGCAAACCACCATTCCTGCCTTAAGTTGGCGTGGCGTCAACCACTTCTGAACCTGCCCCTGCAGAGCTGACAGAACCTCTGCCCCAGTGTGGCTCCTGTCCCCCAAGCACACCAGCTCAAGCACCGCATGACATCTTTTGGCCTGCGTACTTGCGTAGCCCCTTGAACGCCTACGGAGCACCGCTGGTTCCGAGGAAGAGGCCATGGAGGAAGAAGAAGAGGAGGGGGTGGAGGAGAGAGGTGTGTCACAATCAGCATTTTGGAGGCGTGGTGGCGGAACAACCTCCAACACTACTGCACCTTGTCCTGCATCCTTCCCAGCTGCCAGCAGAGTCACCCAATGCGCCGTGAAACTTAGGTAACGTCCCTGTCCATGCCTGCTGGACCATGAGTCAGCGGTAATATGCACCTTACCGCTGACCGCCCTGTCCAGCGAGGCATGGACATTGCCTTCCACATGCCGGTAGAGAGCCGGAATCGCCTTCCGTGAGAAAAAGTGGCGTTTGGGTACCTGCCACTGAGGAACCGCACATTCCACAAACTCACGGAAGGGGGCAGAGTCTACCAACTGAAAAGGCAGCAGTTGAAGTGCTAGCAATTTTGCCAAGCTAGCATTCAACCGCTGGGCATGTGGATGGCTGGGAGCAAACTTCTTTCGGCGGTGCAGCAGCTGGGGCAGGGAAATTTGCCTGGTACAATCTGACGTCGGTGTACCAAAAGCAGATTGCCCACAAGTACTTGGCTGTGACACACCTAATTCTACACCTTCATTCCTCTCACTGCAGGTCTCAGAGAGGACTGAAGGTCTAGTGGGGTTGGAAATCTCAGCTGATGAGGAGCAAGGAGAGATCCTCTTTGTTCTTTGGTGTGGGTCTTTTAGATACGCTTGCCAACGAACTGCATGGCAGGTCAACATATGTCTGGTCAAGCATGTGGTACCCAAGCGGGAGATGTTTTGGCCACGCGAGATACGCTTGAGACATATGTTGCAAATAGCAGCGGTGCGATCTGATGCACTCGTCTCAAAAAAGGCCCACACCAAAGAACTTTTTGAATAACGCGCAGAGACTGCAGCGCCCTGCACATGTGGAGCTTTGGGGTGTGATGCAGTCAATGTGCTGCCCTTAGGCTGGCCCCTGGAGGGCATCCTGCCTCGTTGGTGATGTGCCGCCGCCTCCTCCTCCTCCTCCTCCTCCTCCTCCTCCTCCTCTCTCCTATCAGGCACCCACGTTGAGTCAGTGACCTCATCATCCCCTCCCTCCTCATCACTGGAGCAAACCTGGCAGTATGCTGCAGCAGGGGGAGCATGACTGCCAGATTGCTGTCCTTCTTGGGCACCCCCTCTGTCCGTGCTCATGTTACTGCCTTCATCGAGCTCAGTATCGTCATCAGAGCCTTCCAAACGCTGGGCATCCTCCTGGAGCATGTACCCAACACTGTGGTCAAACAGTTCGAGGGAATCCTCATGAGGACATGGTGGAGCTAGGGAAGGAGTCACTGATGACATTGAGCTGAGGGAAGAGGCCGCTGCTTTGCCAGACAAAGCACCCTGGGCATGGGTGAGAGAGGATGAGGAGGATGAGGAAGGCTTGGTCATCCACTCGACCAAGTCTTCCGCATGTTGCGGCTCAACACGGCCAGCTGCCGAAAAAAAGGCCAAGCGTGTCCCATGGCCACGTGCTGATGAGGATGCACCGTCTCCACGACCAGCACTAGACACAGAGCCTGCTTGCCCTCTCTTATTGGCTTGTGACTGTCTGCCTCTCCTTCTTGGCCTTCCAGACATACTAATGGCCTGTAGCTGCACTAAGCTGGGATAGAACACCTGTAATTTTCTTCAGGTAGCTTTATATACTGTAACCAGACAAGCCTGCCTGTCAGTAGGAAGATAACAGGAACGGATCTAGCTGAACACTGTGAGCAGGACGCACTGTACTAAATGTAAATAGTCTAGCTGCCTGACCGTGGTACTAATAGGATCAAATAGAACACCTGTAATTTTCTTCAGGTAGCTTTATATACTGTAACCAGACAAGCCTGCCTGTCAGTAGGAAGATAACAGGAACGGATCTAGCTGAACACTGTGAGCAGGACGCACTGCACTAAATGTAAATAGCTAGAAGATAACAGGAACGGATCTAGCTGAACACTGTGAGCAGGACGCACTGCACTAAATGTAAATAGCAGGAACGGCTCTAGCTGAACACTGTGAGCAGGACGCACTGCACTAAATGTAAATAGCAGGAACGGATCTAGCTGAACACTGTGAGCAGGACGCACTGCACTAAATGTAAATAACAGGAACGGATCTAGCTGAACACTGTGAGCAGGACGCACTGCACTAAATGTAAATAGTCTAGAAGATAACAGGAACGGATCTAGCTGAACACTGTGAGCAGGACGCACTGCACTAAATGTAAATAGCAGGAACGGATCTAGCTGAACACTGTGAGCAGGACGCACTGCACTAAATGTAAATAGCAGGAACGGATCTAGCTGAACACTGTGAGCAGGACGTACTGCACTAAATGTAAATAGCAGGAACGGATCTAGCTGAACACTGTGAGCAGGACGCACTGCACTAAATGTAAATAGTCTAGAAGATAACAGGAACGGATCTAGCTGAACACTGTGAGCAGGACGCACTGCACTAAATGTAAATAGCAGGAACGGATCTAGCTGAACACTGTGAGCAGGACGCACTGCACTAAATGTAAATAGCAGGAACGGATCTAGCTGAACACTGTGAGCAGGACGCACTGCACTAAATGTAAATAGTCTAGAAGATAACAGGAACGGATCTAGCTGAACACTGTGAGCAGGACGCACTGCACTAAATGTAAATAGCAGGAACGGATCTAGCTGAACACTGTGAGCAGGACGCACTGCACTAAATGTAAATAGCAGGAACGGATCTAGCTGAACACTGTGAGCAGGACGCACTGCACTAAATGTAAATAACAGGAACGGATCTAGCTGAACACTGTGAGCAGGACGCACTGCACTAAATGTAAATAGTCTAGAAGATAACAGGAACGGATCTAGCTGAACACTGTGAGCAGGACGCACTGCACTAAATGTAAATAGCAGGAACGGATCTAGCTGAACACTGTGAGCAGGACGCACTGCACTAAATGTAAATAACAGGAACGGATCTAGCTGAACACTGTGAGCAGGACGCACTGCACTAAATGTAAATAGCAGGAACGGATCTAGCTGAACACTGTGAGCAGGACGCACTGCACTAAATGTAAATAGCAGGAACGGATCTAGCTGAACACTGTGAGCAGGACGCACTGCACTAAATGTAAATTGCAGGAACGGATCTAGCTGAACACTGTGAGCAGGACGCACTGCACTAAATGTAAATAGTCTAGAAGATAACAGGAACGGATCTAGCTGAACACTGTGAGCAGGACGCACTGCACTAAATGTAAATAGCAGGAACGGATCTAGCTGAACACTGTGAGCAGGACGCACTGCATTAAATGTAAATAGTCTAGATAGAAGATAACAGGAACGGATCTAGCTAAACTGAATACAGTGTATATATATATATGCAACACCTGGGATGCATATATATACACAATACACTGTAAGTGCAGCTAACTGACTGACTGTTCTGCCTAATCTATCTAACTCAAATCAAATGACACTGTCTCTCTCTCTATCTCTCAGCACACCGGAACACACACTACACAGGGCCGCCGTGCAGGCGGCCTTATATAGTGTGGGGTGTGTACTAAATCCCCTGAGCCATAATTGGCCAAAGCCACCCTGGCTTTGGCCAATTACAGCTCTCTCTACTGACGGCGCTGTGATTGGCCAAGCATGCGGGTCATAGTGCATGCTTGGCCAATCATCAGCCAGCAATGCACTGCGATGCCGCAGTGAATTATGGGCCGTGACGTGCCACACGAATTTGGCGCGAACGGCCCATATCGTTCGCAATTCGACGAACGATCGAACAGCCGATGTTCGAGTCGAACATGGGTTCGACTCGAACACGAAGCTCATCCCCATTGGAGACCTTCAGAGAGTACTATAGTTTGCTATATGCCTCTTCTCTCCCCTTCGACTTCCACCCGGAGATTATGGTGGACCTTTTGGACCGGGTAGCCCTTGGGTGGCTGTCGGACAGGGAGAGAGAGAGATACTTTGTCCAGTTACAAGTGAGGAGATCATGAAGGCCATACATACAGTCAGGTCCATAAATATTGGGACATCGACACAATCCTAAACTTTTTGGCTCTATACACCACCACAATGGATTTGACATGAAACTAACAAGTTGTGCTTCATAACTGCAGACTTTCAGTTTTAATTTGAGGGTATTTACATCCAAATCAGGTGAACAGTGTAGGAATTACAACAGTTTGTATATGTGCCTCCCACTTTTTAAGGGACCAAAAATAATGGGACAATTGGCTGCTCAGCTGTTCCATGGCCAGGTGTGTGTTATTCTCTCATTATCCCATTTACAAGGAGCAGATAAAAGGTCCAGAGTTAATTTCAAGTGTGCTATTTGCATTTGGAATCTGTTGCTGTCAACTCTCAATATGAGATCCAAAGAGCTGTCACTATCAGTGAAGCAAGCCATCATTGGGCTGAAAAAACAAAACAAACCCATCAGAGAGATAGCAAAAACATTAGGTGTGGCCAAATCAACTGTTTGGAACATCCTTAAAAAGAAAGAACGCACCGGTGAGCTCAGCAACACCAAAAGACCCTGGAGACCACGGAAAACTGTGGTGGACGACCACAGAAGAATTCTTTCCCTGGTGAAGAAAACACCCTTCACAACAGTTGGCCAGATCAATAACACTCTCCAGGAGGTAGGTGTATGTGTGTCAAAGTCAACAATCAAGAGAAGACTTTACTAGAGTGAATGCAGAGGGTTCACCACAAGATGTAAGCCATCGGTGAGCCTCAAAAACATGAAGGCCAGATTAGAGTTTGCCAAACAACATCTAAAAAAGCCTTCACAGTTCTGGAATAACATCCTATGGACAGATGAGACCAAGATCAACTTGTACCAGAGTGATAGGAAGAGAAAAGTATGGAGAAGGAAAGGAACTGCTCATGATCCAAAGCATACCACCTCATCATTGAAGCATGGTGGTGGTAGTGTCATGGCGTGGTTATGTATGGCTGCCAATGGAACTGGTTCTCTTGTATTTATTGATGATGTAACTGCTGACAAAAGCAGCAGGATGAATTCTGAAGTGTTTCGGGCAATATTATCTGCTCATATTCAGCAAAATGCTTTAGAACTCATTGGACGGTGCTTCACAGTGCAGATGGACAATGACCCGAAGCATACTGCGAGAGCAACCAAAGAGTTTTTTAAGGGAAAGAAGTGGAATGTTATGCAATGGCCAAGTCAATAACCTGACCTGAATCCGATTGAGCATGCATTTCACTTGCTGAAGATAAAACTGAAGGGAAGATGCCCCAAGAACAAGCAGGAACTGAAGACAGTTGCAGTAGAGGCCTGGCAGAGCATCATCAGGGATGAAACCCAGCGTCTGGTGATGTCTATGTGTTCCAGACTTCAGGCTGTAATTGACTGCAAAGGATTTGCTACCAAGTATTAAAAAGTAGGGCTGTTACTGATTAAAATTTTCGTGTTCGATTAATCTATTTTTTTTTTAAATCGATCGACTAATTTCGATTAATTCTAACGCACATACAGATCCAACCACTTTTAGCTGATTTAGCACTGTTTTAGCAACGGCCGAAGCCGGACATTGCGGGGCATGGCTAGGACGTCACACGCCATAAACTCAGCCTTACCGTGCCCATAATCGCAGACTTACCGTGCCCATAATTGCAACCTCACCGTGCCCATAATCTCAGCCTCGCCGTGCCCATGATCGCAGCCTCGCCGTGCCCATGATCGCAGCCTTGCCGTGCCCATGATCGCAGCCTCGCCGTGCCCATAATCGCAGCCTCGCCGTGCCCATAATCGCAGCCTCGCCGTGCCCATAATCGCAGCCTCGCCGCGCCTATAATCGCAGCCTCACCAGGCCCATAATGCAGTCTCACTGTGCCCATAATCGCAGCCTCACTGTCAGTGCCGGTGCCTGGATTACACGGTCTGTGGGCATTAACCGCTGTGTGTCTCGGAGCTGAGTGTGAAAACTTTGGCCACGCCGTGAGAAAAGTCCCGCCCTCCTCCTAGATCAGCTCGTGTGATAGACAGAACACTGTGTCTATCACACGAGCTGATCTAGGAAGAGGGTGGGACTTTTCTCACAGCGCGGCCAAAGTGAGAGACAGAACACTGTGTCTATCACATGAGCTGATCTAGGAGGAGGGCGGAACTTTTCTCACAGCGCGGCCAAAGTTTTCACACTCAGCTCGGAGACACACAGCGGGAGATGGCTGCAGACTGTATATGACGTAGTGGAGGAGGAGGGAGCGGAGCGCTGCGCTGCAGTCACAGCTTGTCCCAAAGCAGCCCCAGGGCAGGCAGCCTACCGATCAAAATAATTTTGATCGATCAAAAAAATTAATGATTAATCGAAGAATTAAACTTTAATTTCCCCAGCCCTATTAAAAAGTGAAAGTTTGATGGATGATTGTTAATCTGTCCCATTACTTTTGGTCCCTTAAAAAGTGGGAGGCACATATACAAACTGTTGTAATTCCTACCCCGGTCACCTAATTTGGATGTAAATACTCTCAAATTAAAGCTGACAGTATGCAGTTATAAAGCACATCTTGTTCGTTTCATTTCAAATCCATTGTGGTGGTGTATAGAATCACCAAAAAGATTAGAATTGTGTTGATGTCACAATATTTATGGACCTGACTGTACATTTCCAGGAGAAAAGGCACCAGGTCCAGACGGAATTCCGGTGGATTTCTATAAAAAATATGGAGCTTTGGTAGCCCCAAAACTTGCAGAAGTATTTAAAAGTGGGTTATTGAAAGGGGCCCTTCCAGACTCAATGAGACAGGCACATATAACTTTAATATATAAATGAAAGATCCAAAACTATGCTCTTCATATAGGCCAATAGCACTACTAAATATAGATTTTAAAATATTGACAAAAAATATTAACGTTAAGATTACAACCCCTGCTTAGAAACAGTATAGACTCGGATCAGACAGGATTTATGCCACAGAGTACAACGGACGTAAACCCATGTCGGCGGTTAAACTGGGGGGAAAGTTATCAACTTAACTCTGTTAACTCTGGACCTTTTATCTGCCCCCTCTCTCCAACGCTCTTTGCGATAGCAATAGAGCCAGTGGCAGAGGCTCTAAGGACCTCGCCAAATATCCAAGAATTCCGAGGGGGGGGTTGCTGGAAGAGCCCTGTATGCCGACGACATGCTGTTATTCTTGAGAGATGCAGGCCCCCCTTGGAAGGAGCCTTAGAAATATTAGTTACTTTTTCATTATTTACAGGGCTTAAAGTAAACTGGGGTAAGTCTCTATTGTTCCCCATTGACCAGAGAGCACAAGATACTGCTGCCCCGGATTTGCTATTGAAATGGGTAACGAAATTTAAGTATCTCAGTATAATAATATCCCGACAGGTCGAGGGTTTTTAAATGTCGAACTTGGATCAAGTAATACAGGAGTTTAAGAAAAAATTAAAGGTATGGGGGAAGCGTTGCCCCTGTGGCTATTAGGACGTATACATTTAATAACAATGAAGATTCTCCCTAAATTTTTATATCTGTTTAGAAATTCTCCACAATGGTTGCCTAAGTTTTTTTACACAGTTGCATGGTATGTTTTCTGCATTTATATGGGCAAACAAGCCTGCTAAAATTAAATTGAGTTCACTTATGCGACCGGTAGTGCAGGGGCGATTGGCCTTCCCAGACTTCTATAAGTATTGAATAGCTACACAGTTAGTAATAGTGGGGAGATGGCTGAACCCTGACGGGTTTGATTCTGCTACAATGTTGAAAGCAGCAGTGGTCCAATTGGTAGAGGCACTTCAAGGATTATTATATCGGGGGTCAAAATCTAGGTGGGATTAGACCCCTTCGATGATAGCAATAAAAATATGGAGAGCTGCAATAGTTAAAGAGGGATATTCGAGAACTAATTTATCCCCAAATACTCCTATGGAGAAAATTCAGAGTTGCCACATCTAGACTCTATTCAAGATCCAGGGGCATGGACTAAATTTGGGGCTAAAAAGCTATCACAAGTAATACACGGAGGAAAATTCTCCACTTTTGTAGAGATGAGGCAGTGTTGGAATATACCTGAGAGTTATAATTTCAGATATATGCAGCTTACCCATACTCTATTAGCTCAATTTCCCAAGGGTGCTCCACAATTCATGGAATGGGATCTAGAGCAAATGTTAAGGAAAAAAAATGAAAAGAAGTCAATTTCAACTCTGTATACTTGCCTATTAAAGACTACATCGTCAGACATAAGCAAATTATGCGAATGTTGGACAAGAGATGTCCCAAATTTGGTAGAAGAGAATTGGGAGGAGATCTGGAGGTTCCCATTTCAGATATTAGTATCACTTTGAGACAAACTAATACAATTTAAAATAACACATAGGAGTTATTATACATCATACAAGTTATTTAAGATCTGCCCATTAAACTCCCAAAATTGTTGGAGATGTGCAGGTATACCAGGAAATGTTATCCATATATTTTGGTCTTGTCTGAAGATCTGCCTATTAGGATTAATAGGGAAGAAAATTATACCTACAGAAAAGAGAACACAGGTGGGCCTATTACTGTTTTATGCTAGAAAGACAATAGTGTTGAGCTGGAAGAAGGTCGAAGCTCCGTCGTTGGTATATTGGAAAAAATCTAGTGAATAGTAACTTGCCATTGTATAAGAAGACATATTGTAATGGAGGATATGGAGAGAAATATGAAAGGGTATGGGCAAGTTGGATAGAGAATCCCGCGACAGCTTCAGGATAAAGAGGGTATAAAGATAGGGTAAACCACACCATAGAATAAAGCGGGAGAAGTGAATGTATAAATGTGTTTGTTTTATTTTTTTTCTTTCTTTCTCTGTGTTAATGAAATGAATGTTAGTGGAATTTTATGGAAGCTCCGGAGAGAGCAGATAAATGTAAGCTGTGAAATGTATACTTGTTTTATATGGGAAAAACTTAAAGAAATATTAATTCTCTCACAGGGGCCGATATTCCATCCTACCTTACAAACCCTAAGTTTGATGGTTTGGCTATTGAAGACCACATTCTGAAGAGACGTAGTCTCTCCGGGTCAGTGATTTCTACCTTCATTAATTAAGCCGGCTTCCAGAGTTATACATTATAGACTCTGGAGGGCTTATGTTTCCTGGTGTGAATCCAAGGGTTGCCACCCTCAGAAACATAACATAGGTAGAATTCTTGTTTTTTTCTACAAGTACAAATGAAGCTGGCCTTGAGTACTATTAAGGGCCAAGTCTCGGCTTTATCGGTCTTATTTCAAAGACCGCTTGCTTCGCATTCTTTGGTCCGGGGTTTTTATACAAGAGGTAATGCAGCTTATTCCGCCAGTTAGACCACCCTTGAACCCTTGGGACTTGAACTTAGTTTTTTGTCGGTATTGCAAAAACAGCCCTTTGAACCATTACAGCATACTCCCTGGGTCCTTCTGACAAGGGAAATAGTGTTTTGGGTTGCTATACTCTCTGCAAAAGGGTATCAGAGTTGGCTGCTCTTTCCTGTAAAGAAGCCATATTTAATTATTAAGGTGGTTTTAGGTTTTCACCTAAACCAAGATATTGTCCTACTGTTGTTTTTTTTCCCAAAACCAGTCTAGAGTAGAGCACTCACTACATTCTCTTGATGTAGTGAGAGCGGTCAAGGTCTATTTAAAGACGACTGCACAGGTCTGAAAGACTGATGTTTTATTATGCTGTCAGAGGGTCCTAGGAAGGGACAGGCAGTGTCGAAATCCACTATTGCTGAGTGGATTTGGCAAGTTATAATTCAGGCCTAATGGTTAAAAGGTAAGATTTCACCTTTTCATGTCAAAGCGCACTCTACTAGAGCAGTTAGTGCTTCTGGGGCAGTGCGTCACCAAGCCCCAATGGCTCAGATCTGCAAGGCTGCAACTTGGTCTGCAGTCCATACATTCACCAGATTTTATCAAGTGGATGTAAAAAAGGGCATGAGGATATCGCCTTTGGGCGCAGTGTGCTGCAGGCAGCAGTATAGGTGCTCAAGTCTATTGGCGCCCTACGGTTTATGTCTCCCTCCCCTCAAATAGCATTGCTATGGGATGTCCCACATAGTTATTACTATGGCGCTCTGTGTCCCGTGATGTATGATAAAGAAAATAGGATTTTTATAACAGCTTACCTGTAAAATCCTGTTCCTGGAGTACATCACGAGACACAGAGGTCCCTCCTCTCTTTTTCTGGGGTATATGTATATTGCTTTGCTACAAAAAATGAGGTGCTCCCGGTATGGGAGGGGTTATATAGGGAGTGGACTTCCTGTTTAGGGTGTGCCAGTGTCCGTCACCTGAAGGTGGCCTATAACCCACTTAGTAATTACTATGGTGCTCTGTGTCCCTTGATGGACGCCAAGAAAAGGATTTTACAGGTAAGCTGTTATAAAAAGCCTTGTTTTTGTTTGCACAATGTCACTTTTTTACAGTGCCTTGAAAAAAGTATTCATACCCCTTGACATTTACCACACTGTTGTTTTACACCCAAAAACTTAAATGTATTTTATTGGAATTTTATGTACTAGACCAACACAAAGGTGGCACATAATTGTCAAGTGGAAGGAAAATGATAAATTGTTTACAGATTTTTTTACAAATAAATATCTGAAAAGTGTGGCCTGCATTTGTATTCACCCCCTCCCCCCAAGTCAATACTCAATACAGCTGCAAGTCTTTTTGGGGATGTCTCTACCAGCTTTGCACATCTGGAGAGTGACATTTTTGCACATTCTTCTTTGCAAAATAGCTCAAGCTCTGTCAGATTTGATGGAGAGCGTCTGTGAACAGCAATTTTCAAGTCTTGCCACAGATTATCAGATGGATTTAAGTCTGGACTTTGGCTGGGCCATTCTAACACATGAATATACCCCCTTGAAATTTTCCACATTTTGTCATGTTACAACCAAAAATGTAAATGTATTTTATTGGGATTTTATGTGATAGAACAAGACAAAGTGGCACATAATTGTGAAGTGAAAGGAAAATGATAAATGGTTCTCAAATTTATTTACAAATAAATATCTGAAAAGTGTAGTGTGCATTTGTATTTTGCCCCCTTTACTCTGATACCCCTAACTAAAATCTAGTTGAAACAATTGCTTTCAGAAGTCACCTAATTAGTAAATAGAGTCCGCCTGTGTGTCATTTAATCTCAGTATATATACAGCTGTTCTGTGAAGCCCTCAGAAGTACCCTCAAAAGGGTACTCCACATCCAAAAATCATGAATGATATTCATCAAAAAACTCCTAGGTAGAATATATTCTCTTGTGTCCCAGTGGTGAAAAAAAAGTGGGGGGGGGGGGGGGGTGTTTGTGCTCCAATTGGGGTCCACAGTGTTAGCCATTCTGTAAGCCAGTCAGTAGTTTTAACATAATAGGAGGAGAGAGAGCAATGAGTAAAGTGTGCGGCTTCTCCCTTATTGTCCCAACACAGATTGGGAACAGGTTTGTGCTGAACATTTGCTGTGCTGATCATGACAACCCTTGATGTAGAGTGTATCTCATCTTTGTATTTAGTGGTTTGCTTGAAGTTCAGCTTTAATGACTGTATTTTCAAGTATCCAATAAATATGCTGTGAGATTGGGAAATGTATTGCAGTTATTATGAATGAGTATTTTTAGCACATTTAAATGTCATTATGCCTTTACCATTGAGGAATGACTCAGACTAACCCGTTCAACTAGCTGAAATTATAAGCAAACTATAAAAGTCATGATATGAGTAATAAGTCTGCTATGATCAATGCCCCTGCTGGCATTTTCAAGTCTTTTTTTTTTTTTCTCCTTTGCTCTTGACTCTTTCCTCTTGATTCTTTGCTCTTAGGAATATTTTTTGAATAATATTTAAATAGTGTATTGTATTATAAGTAGGCAGAGTTATTAAAATACCGCACAATACGGCATATTATTTCTATGTGCTGTCTCTGTGGTCAGCATGAAGTTCCAAAGCACCTTCTAAACCCTAAAGTTGTTGTAAAACCTTCCATACAGCCAGCAAAGTGACAAGCCTCAGATGATACACAGAGATTAAACAAATCCTCCTACATAAGTTGTACATGTTTATCTGCAGTCTTCTCTTCTTAACATCTGTTCAAAATCCAGAATTTATAAAGCTTGTCTGCACTGTGAGAAAAATGGTGGCAGGGAGCTGAAATTTACACTCTGAGGAGCTTAATGAGGAGAGTTCTGAGAGCTGTTTGGATTGTATCAAATGCACTGAAAAACTTAAAGTGGTTGTAAACCCTTACAGACCACTTTTTGCTACAGGCAAGCCTATAATAAGGCTTACCTGTAGCTACCCCGGATATCTCCTAAACCTACATGGTTTAGGAGATATCCCCTGTATTTGCATGTGCCAATGTCATTGTCACATGCGCACCAACACAAACTAAAGCAATGGCAGCGCCAGAGCCGCGATACCCGGAAATAACACCCGGAAGTGATGTGTTTTGTTTTTTTTTTTTTTTTGTATTTTTTTAATTTGGTTTACAACCACTTTAAACACCTAAAAAAGAAGTGTGTGCTAAATTGCATCCGGAACCACAGAAATTGTGGCTTCAGAAGGATGAGAGCTGTCAGTTTGCAAAATAATCATTTATAGCAGTAAATGTTTTTTTTAATCAAAAACCTGATGAAACTGTTTATTTTAAACCTATAGGTCAGTTACTTCCGTTTTTGTGTAATTTTCTTGTGCACATTACACTATAATACCTAGGGCAGTGATGGCGGACCTTGGCACTCCAGATTTTTTTGGAACTACATTTCCCCTGATGCTCAACTACACTGCAGAGTGCACGAGCATCATGGGAAATGTAGTTCTAAAACATCTGGGGTGTCAAGGTTCGCCATCACTGGGGGTATCTCCAAGATATTCATATTGTAAGCTCTAACGAGCAGGGCCCTCTGATTCTTCCTGTATTGAATTGTATTGTAACTGTACTGTTTACCCTTATGTTGTAAAGCACTGCACAAACTGTTGGCACTATATACATCCTGTATAATAATATTGTGTTCACCCAGTGTTTTTGTTTGGTTCCATTTAACATGCCTCATGCAAGATAAAAAGTATCAGAGTTTTCATAACTCCCTTTGACAAAGCTCTACCAT
The DNA here is from genome assembly GCF_042186555.1 of Aquarana catesbeiana. Classification (NCBI taxonomy): domain Eukaryota; kingdom Metazoa; phylum Chordata; class Amphibia; order Anura; family Ranidae; genus Aquarana; species Aquarana catesbeiana. Next base: position 762,231,986 of record NC_133324.1, read on the forward strand.
GATGTTCTATCCACAGTGACCCAAACTAAATTGACAGATGCCGCTCAAGGCTCCACCGGGTCCTTTTATGTAGCAACGGCTTGGAGTGCAGACAAGGACAGAACTCGTCCCAGCTCTAGACATCTGATGGAAAAGTCCTGGAAGTCGTACATCTCTGCAAAATCCCGTAAGAAGGTGTATGACAGCCTCTGCCTGGGCTCAAACCAGGTCACACCCCCAATACATTTTTCACTCCACCCCGTGACTAAGCTCTGTGGGCGGAGTGAAACACGGGGGCGAGGCCTGGTAGGAGCCTGGGCTGAGGCTGTCGTACACCTTCTCACAGGTTTTGCAGAGATGAGCGACTTTCAAGAATTTTCCCTTTTCCTTTTAGGTGTTCTATCCACACTTACGGCAATACCCTATACTTGCGTCTGTACCATCTGCCTTACAGACGCTATTACACGAATTTGCATAAAGGAAATTTAGCATTCTTTTAGTGTTACAAGGGTTGCTTAAAGTCATATTAAAGGCATTTTTTTTATGTAAATAAAAAAGATATAGTTATATTTACCTGCTGTGTGTAACCATATTGCACAGAGCAGTCCCTTACCTCGTCTTTGGCAGTCCCCTATGTGTGCTGTCTGCTCCTTCTTCCTGCAGTTGCTCCTATAGTAAGCCATGTGCTATTAGGGGGCACCTGTGCAGGTGAGCTTCCAAGGAACAGGTACATTTTTAAGTGTAACTCCAGCCAAAAAATTCTTACATTTTAAATAGCACAGGGAAGGGTTACCTGGCCATGCATTGATGTGGGATTGCTAAACGCATCTGCCGGACAGTAAGTAGCAGCAAGATAGCCGTCCGGCGGTTTTCAGGACCAGAGTGCCATCATGCTGCTTCCGTTAAGTATGAGTCGTATGCAAGTCTGATGTTTGTAACTCGGGAACTGCCTGTATTGCATATATGAAACATAAATTATTCAGAGATTGCTAGGACTGGCAAGAACACAATCTCTTCTGTTTTTCTTTTCTCTAGCATAAGGCCTCATGCACACTGGACGTTTTTACAGCAGCTGTTTTTGGCTTCAGATGTTTGTTTCTACAGTCAGTAAACTCCCCAGCATGGTATCCTATGTGTCTATGCACACATAAGCTGTTATCAACTTTTTTTGGCTGTAAAAGAACCCCAAAACTAGTGGGTTCTAAGAGGCGTTTTTTAGATGTAGAAACGCTCTAACGCTGACAAACGCTCAAAAACGCGGATCACCAGCTTTTTTTAACGTTTTTGATCCATTGAAAAAAAACGCTAAAAAATGCTATTGCAAAAATGTTGAAAAAGTCACTGCAAAGCTACTGGCATTTTTATGACGTCCAGTGTGCATGAGGCCTAATGACTAGAAATGATCTCTTATACAAATATGAGAAGTTTAAGTATACTGTAACAGCTTCATAGAAATACAATGGCTCAGGTTAGAACCTATGACAATATTCATTAAAAGCCCACAGCTGTTGAGTTTCCTAATTTGTGCATCCGGTTGCCCGGCTTCTCTTATACATGTTTACTATGATAACAGGGAATCTGGTGTGTTGGGAGTTGTTCTTGTTTTTAACATGGGACACTCCTGGATTCTTTGTCATGGGTGACGAATATTGTGTCCTAGATATACTGTCTAACAGCAGTAATCCAACCTTTCTCTGGAATAATCACTTTGACACGTTACACAACTTTCTGGAATTAATAGCCATCCTTTTAAATAGGAGTGGATATAATGCTACTTGTTCTAGGATCACCTCTATGTAATTGGGGGTCTTGGGGGTATAATGTGTTTCTTAAACCTCTGGATACACTTAAAGCATGTGTAAAGCCAATATTTCATAATTCCTGCTGTACTATGTACTTGTATGAAAAAGTATCCTGTTTTTTTTGTATTGCTTCTTTTGTGTGAAATCCCTGGTGTTTCTCCCAGTCCCGCTGCTTTCCTATTAACCACTTAAGGACTAGCCTCGTTTTGGAATTTAGGTGTTTACATGTTTAAAACTGTTTTTTTTTGCTAGAAAATTACTTAGAACCCCCAAACATTTATTGTTTTTTTACTAACTCCCTAGAGAATAAAATGGCGGTCATTGCAATACTTTTTTTCACACCGTATTTGCGCAGCGGTCTTACAAGCGTGCTTTTTTTGGAAAAAATTCACTTTTTTGAATAAAAAAATAAGACAACAGTAAAGTTAGCCCAATTTTTTTTATATTGTGAAAGATAATGTTAAGCCAAGTAAATTGATACCCAACATGTCATGCTTCAAAATTGCGCCCGCTCGTGCAATGGAGTCAAACTTTTACCCTCAAAAATCTCCATAGGCGACGTTTAAAAAATTCTACAGGTTGCATGTTTTGCGTTAGAGGAGGTCTAGGGCTAGAATTATTGCTCTCGCTCTAACGATGCGGGCACTACTCACGTATGCGTTCGCTTCTCCGCGCGAGCTCGTCGGGACGGGGCGTTTAAAAAAAAAAAAAAAAAAAAATTATTTTTCTTATTTTATTTTACTTGATTTTATTTATTTTTACACTGTTTAAAAAAAAAAAAATGGTGTCACTTTTATTCCTATTACAAGGAATGTAAACATCCCTTGTAATAGAAAAAAGCATGACAGGTCCTCTTAAATATGAGATCTGGGGTCAAAAAGTCTTCATATCTCATATTTGGACTTAAATGCAATAAAAAAAAAAAAGTCATTTGAAAAAATTACATTGAAAAAATGTGGCTTTAAGACGTATGGGCGGAAGTGACGTTTTGACGTCGCTTCCACCCTGCAGTGTCATGGAGACGGGTGGAGGCCATCTTCCCCTCACTCATCCCCATGCACAGCTAGGGAAAGGACGCCATCGCCTCCGCCGCTGCCGACGGCTCTGGTAAGCGGCGGAGGGCACCGGATCGCGGCGGGAGGGGGGGGCCCTCTCCAGCCACCGATTAAAAGTGATTTTGCGGCGAATCCGCTGCAGAGGCTACTTTTATCTTGTAGCCGGCCAAAAATGGGGAATCCGGGGTTATGGCAGCTATCTGTTGCCATAACAATGATATCCACCTCCAAAGTAGGGAGGTATATGTACATGTGGCGGCCGGCAAGTGGTCAAAAACTGACCACTCTAAGCAGGAGAACACACTGTGGTCAGTTCTCCAGCTGTGCTGGGAACTCAGACTGCTATCCTCCAATGATCAGACTTATCCTAACACCTTCCCCCTGCACAGCCATTCACTGGGAATTTCAGTGTGCTGCTATGTCTCTTCTCCTAGCTCGTATGCAGCTGAGAACAGAGGGAATGTGATCAAATTATTTATAAAAAGAAGGGGGAAAAAGTATAATTTTTATTTATATCTATACACAAATGTTTTTCCTTTCATTTCCTTTTTAACCACTTCAAAACCGGCCACTGTATATAAACCTCCTGGACTTGGGGGGGGGGGTCTGAATAATGCCTGTAGCTACAGACATCATTCAGATATCATTCTGTTCAGCCAGCGATTCTGTACACGATAAGAATGATCATAGCGGCCGCTTGATCATTCTTATGGGCGACGGAAGGGGACTCCCCCCATCCCCCCCCCCGCCGCCATCCGGTGCTTCTCCAGGCTCTCCCGTGCCATCGGGTGCCCGGAGAACGAATCGGCCAGCGCCGGATGAGGACGAGAGAGATGACTGGTGACCAAATGCTGTCAGCATGAGATCGGTGAATTTTTTTTTCCCGCTCTCATGCTTTCCAGCCTGGAGGAGAGATGTGGGGTCTTATTGACCCCGCATCTCTCCATAAAGAGGACCTGTCACATAAATTCCTATTACAAGGGATGTTTACATTCCTTGTAATAGGAATAAAAGTGATTAAAAAAAAAATGTAAAAATAAAAAAAAATTAAGTAAAACGCCCCTGTTGCTTGCGATCAGAAGCGAACGCACACGTAAGCCCCGCCCACATATGCAAACGCCGTTCAAACCACACATGTGAGGTATTGCCGCGTGTGGTAGAGCGTGTGCAACAATTCTAGCACTAGACCTCCTCTGTAATGCTAAACTGGTAACCTGTAAAAATTTTAAAGCGTCGCCTATGGAGATTTTTAAGTTATGATGTTTGACGCCATTCCATGATTGTGCGCAATTTTAACGCGTGACATGTTAGGTATCTATTTACTCGGCGTAACATCATCTTTCACATTATACAAAAAAATTGGGCTAACTTTACTGTTTTGTTATTTTTTAATTCATGAAACCGTTTTTGTTCCCAAAAAAAAGGCGTTTGAAAAATTATTGCGCAAATACCGTACGAGATAAAACGTTGCAATGAGTGACATTTTATTCCATAGGGTGTCTGCTAAAAAACATATATAATGTTTGGGGGGTCTTAGTAATTTTCTAGCAAAAAAATGATGATTTTTACATGTAGGAGAGAAGTGCCAGAATAGGCCCGGTATTGAGGTGGTTAAAACTGAATGTGTTGTTTTACAAGGCGATTTGTTTACAATCACTTTAAGGATTGTTCCATTTTCTCTATAGAACATTCTTTCCAGCACTGAAGTCGTGTTGAGTGTAAGGAAAGTAGTACCGTAGTAGTTTTCTCTTATGACAGATACAGAAAGATTTCATAGCCTTTTTTCTTTGCTGAGAGATGATCTGTCTATGGGCAGTCATATATAGGATTGTTAAATGGGATCTTGTACAAGTAATCCTTAGATATTTCCTTGAGATATTTGAAAAACAACTGACTGTTGAGCAAGAGCATTTTATTTTTTCCCCCAATTTTTTAAAAGTCCACTACTTTTCTTGTGTTTATTCCCTATTGGCATTTCATGAAAATTCTTTTTAATGGGGGGACCTGCATGATGACCAATAACATTTTTAAAATTGTCATTTAAGTCTGACTTAGACTGGAAGTGACAAGCAACTGTTGTAGTCAATGGAAGCGTATGCCCTGACATATAGAGTGTTACTGACTGACATATAGACTTTAACAATAGAGTAGGTCCTAACCCAATTACTTAAATCTCATAGAACCTTTACGTGCAATTTAAAATGTTTTTTTTTTTTTTTACCTAAATATTTCCTAGTGTAGTGATCCTATCATAAATGTCCTTGTACAAGCATTTTCTGTTATAAGGTTACAACTGTCTCCCAAATGTGCTCCTGCGTTGTCACCCTATGAAATGCATACCTGCTGGAAGCTCCAAATTACAGTGCCAACACGCAGACCTGGTACACCACTTACCAGGAAGCCAGTCCAGAGCAATAATGTGCAGCTAACACTGGAGAAAAGTACCTTTTAGACCAGAAGTGGTCAAAAAAGACTGTGGAGATCAGCAGCACTGAGGTGCAAAAAAAATGGAAATCTGTGAAAGAAATATCTTGTAAGAGAAAAAAAACATGGCATTTGTTTTAAAACATTGTGCTTTTGCCAAATAAATGATGTTCTGTTGCAGTGTAGATCTAGTACAATTTTACATCCCTTAACAGTATACACAGACTGGAAAAAAGACCTATTAGGTTCAACCTATTCTGCCCCTAATAGAGTCCTTTCAGAAGAAAAAAAAACGTCCTGATTATCCTTGGTGAGGAAAACCCCCTGTGATTGCATGCATGGTAATCTGATGATTTTTTTTGGGGGGAGTTTTGCAGTGGGGCCCTTTGATTGGGGGAGGAGAGCGGCTGGAGGTCACATGACCAAACAGAAACAATCTGAAATAAGGTATTTAGCATCATAATTTTATACAAACCTTTACAGTCACTGTGTAGTACAGCTTGGTAGAACAGAGGGGCTGGCAGTGATCCTTCTGACTTTACAATCACTTTAACTCTAGCCCTTAACCCTAACATGTGACTTTGAACACATAACGGTTCCTGCACTACTTTGATGTGACTTGGGTGGCAGATTGTAAAGTCACAACCGTCATATTTTCTTATTAGCCAAAAAATGAGTTAAAAAAAAAAGCCAAATGCATCAAAAACCCATGTTCAGAAATGCGCCGGAAAAACGCATCAGCCGCAACCTGCATATATGTGAAGATGACCTTGGAGGAGAAGAGTGCCAGCTGCTGAACCAGCAAGGGATAGATTAGATAAAAAAAGTTTTATGTTCCCTCTAGACAAAATTGCAGAGGGAGCCCCAATGCAGGTGGAACTTTTTATTGTACCCAGAGTTCAGTGTAATTTCTGATATGTTCACGTTATCTTTGCAGGTTTTACTTCCAGCAGCCAGTCTCCTACAGCTTCAAGATGTGAGAAAAACCTGCTGCGAGTTCTTGGAATCCCAGCTACACCCTTCCAACTGCTTGGGAATCCGAGCTTTTGCTGACATGCATGCTTGCACGGAGTTGTTAGATCAGGCCAACATCTTTGCAGGTGAGTTTAAAAAAATGTTATGAGACTGTATATTTTATGTAATCTTCATGTGATTCATGTTTGATGACAATCCCTTTTTTCCATAAAAAGTTTGTAATAAAAAAATAATAATTTGAGAGGTTTATATGTGTTTTTGGTGCTTGAGATAATTAGTATATTTACAGTGTAGTTTAATAGGACACCTATGGAGATATATATATATATATATTTTTTAGTAATTTGATTGGAGATATCAAAGGTGATCATGGGGATGTCTTGGAATTTAACAATTGCCAATGTGTCAGGTGGTCTCCCCATTATAGATTATGAGAGCCGGTTAGATTTGTTGAAGGAGAAGCATAGCCAAAGCTGCTTTAGCTGTACTTCTCCACGGGATCACAATAGTGCAATTCGTTCTGCACTCCTGTGACCCCCTTTTCAGATGCCAGTGGGTTAAAGTCTGCTGTTGGCTGATGTCACTCAGGCAGCTCAGGCTCTGGATAGATCCCGACTTTACAGTCAAAATCCACCCAGGTGCCTGGACTGGCAGCTGGCTCAGCCTCTCAGTGACCTTTAACATAGAAAAAATATTTTGCACTAGGCCCTAGTGCTACCGTGAACCGCTGCAACACAAATCCTAGGATACTGGATACATAAACTACGAATACAAAAATGGTGCGCTGTTCCTTTTTAAATCATATATAATATAGCACAATGCAAATTAAGTACAAAGAAAAACCAAAGTGCAAGTGCTGATATACTGTGCAAACATGCAATAAGTGACAAAAAATTAAAATGGATTGCGAACAGTATCTCAATGTAATATACATGACAAGTTAAACATAAAGTTCATCCAAAATTTGTGTCACTGTAATAAAGTGCTACTGTAGGTGCTGAACATTCCAATATCACTCCAAACCATGCTCCAGTGTAAAAAAAGGACGTGCTCCTTGGTGCAACAATTAGCCTCTTGCCAAATGGTATAGATCTCCATCACAAGGATTAAACACAGCCTGTAATCACTCTCCACGGCAAATGCTTCCTAGCGAGCGTGTCTCCACAGCCGTCTCGCCGTGACATAGACCTTTCTTTGGGTGAGATCCACTCACCACAGGATGTAATGTGAACAGGGAGAAGCCTCAGGGAGAAGCATGAATCACGTTGACAGGTATATTGGAAAAAATAGTTACTCTTACATTGAGGCACAGAAAAAACGAGCAGTGTCACCTGTCCTACCAGCCGCGATGACATCACACGTGCACTCCACCCCATGCGTTTCCCTAAAACTATCATCTTCTGGGATTGGAGGAGACTGAGCTAGCCGCTCCTGCCCCCTCCACAGCCCATCGCTCCAGTGAGCTCTGTCTGAAAACCAAGTGATCAGCAGTCTTTGATCACTCAGTTCTCAGTCTAAAGCGGCAGGGGACATATGCAGTATCAAATGAATGCTGCATCCACCTAGGTTAATATAAATGTTTATTTTTTTATTTATTTTATCAGCATTAATGAACAGAATATTAGGGAAAACAGTCCAGCTTTTCTGATTATTAGGGACAATACAGTGCCTTGCAAAAGTATTCACCCTCTCTGGCTTTTTACCTATTTTGTTACATTACAGCCTTTAGTTCAATGTTTTTTTAATCTGAAGTATTTGTGATGGATCAGAACACAATGGTCTAAGTTGGTGAAGTAAAATTAGAAAAATATATTTTTCAGCAATAAAAAACTGATGATTGGCATGTGCGTATGTATTCACCCCCTTTGTCATGAAGCCCATAAAAATCTCTGGTGCAACCAATTACCTTCAGAAGTAGTTAATTAGTGAAATGATGTCCACCTGTGCGCAATCTAAGTGTCACGTGATCTGTCATTACATATACAAACCTTTTTGAAAAGGCTCCAGAGGCTGCAACACCTAAGCAAGAGGCACCACTAACCAAACACTGCACTTATATTGCACCTTTAATTTTTCACCACAAACTTGCGGTGGCTATATTTGAATATATTTATTCATTTATTATTAATTATCCTTGAACACATCACAGTAGCTCAAAGGCTTTTTTCATTCAACTAACCTAACACTGCCATGAAGACCAAGGAACTCTCCAAACAAGTAAGGGACAATGTTGTTGAAAAGTACAGGTCAGGGTTAGGTTATGAAGAAATATCCAAATTTTTGATGATCCCTAGGAGCACCATCAAATCATAACCCAATGGAAAGAACATGGCATAACAGCAAACCTACCAAGATACGGACGCACACCAAAACTTATGGACCGGGCAAGGAGGGCATTAATCAGAGAGGCAGCACAGAGACCTAAGGTAACCCTGGAGGAGCTGCAGAGTTCCACAGCAGAGACTGGAGTATCTGTACATAGGACGACAATAAGCCGTACACTCCATAGAGTTGGGCTTAAGAATGCCATTACTTTCAGCAAAAAACAAAACGGGAAGTTTTGAGTTTGCGAAAAGGCATGTGGGAGGCCCCAAAATGTATGGATGAAGGTGCTCTTTTCTGATGAGACTAAAATTGAACTTTTTGGCCATCAAAGCAAACGCTATGTCTTGCGCAAACCCAACACATCGCCCAAAGAACACCATCCCCACAGTGAAACATGGTGGTGGCAGCATCATGCTGTGGGGATGTTTTTCAGCAGTCGGGACTGTGAAACTGGTCAGAGTTGAGGTAAAGATGGATGGTGCTAAATACAGGGATATTCTTGAGCAAAACCTGTACCACTCTGTGTGTGATTTGAGGCTAGGATGGAGGTTCACCTTCCAGCAGGACAATGACCCCAAACACACTGCTAAAGCAATACATGAGTGGTTTAAGGGGAAACATGTAAATGTGTTGGAATGGCCTATTTAAAGCCCAGACCTCAATCCAATAGAAAATCTGTGGTCAGACTTAAAGAATGCTGTTCACAAGCACCATCCAACTTGAAGGAGCTAGAGCAGTTTTTCAAGGAGGAATGGGCAAAAATCCCGGTTGCAAGCTCATAGAGACTTATCCAAAGTGACTGACTTGGAGCTGTGATAGCCGCAAAAGGTGGCTCTACAAAGTATTGACTTTAGGGGGGTGAATAGTTATGCACATTGACTTTTTCTGTTGTTTTGTCCTATTTGTTGTTAATAAAAAAAAAAAATCTTCAAAGTTGTTGGCATGTTCTGTAAATGAAATTATGCAACTCCTCAAACAATCCATGTTGATTCCAGGTTGTGAGGCAACAAAACACGAAAAATGCCAAGGGGGGGGTGAATACTTTTGCAAGGCACGGTAATCTTTTACTGGCAAAATGGTTCTTCTTGCTGCACGCATGTGGTATTTGTATGGTGGGTTTCATGCACCAAATACCATTCCTTTTACCCTAGCAAGCGATTACACTGTTTGTACCATTTCTGTCTCAGAAAGCAGTAAAAGGATCCTGCAACTACATGTGTGCTTCCTGTCCAACATTCACGTTTTTGCTAGGGCAACTTTGTAGTGATTTCATATTTTAGGAAATGCATAGATTTACAGTGAAAAGTGCATCCATGCTTATCATGGAATGAGGACAGTAGAGCCTAGCTTAAAGTGTCACTAAAGCCACACCATAAAAAAAAAAAATTAAATGGTGTGTATTACATGCTGTTCATGCTCACTCATCCACTTTGAGATTCATTTTCTGTATTCTGCAAAAAACCTGGTTGATCCTGCTGCTCTCTATCGCCATCTTCTATCCATGTCCAATTCAGCTAGGGATTTTGCAGCTGTGGTGGCAGCTCTGCACATGTTCAGTTTTCAGTGAGTTTCTATGCTGAGCATTTCCTCCCTATCACATTGGAGCAGCCCACGTGACTATAGAGTTACACATGTGGGCGTATACACAGTGCTAAATGACAGCCCACTCCCTCCCTCCTCCTCCATGCCTATTAACCAGCTAAACACAATGGGGTGGGATATTACATGTAGATTAATGGTGGCTTCACCTCCCTCTTATTCTAAGACACAGTCTGGAAGGGAGCGTGACATAGCCTGTGACTGGCAGAAATCCACCCACACCATGTTATTGCTATATTTACTCCTGTATTCCAAATGCCATTTTTGTTTTTTTGGAGTTTTTTATCATGTGACCAGAAGCAGAGGACTAGAAGCTCCTCCCGCTTATGTTTCCCTGCAGACAGGCTGAGAAAGAGCTGGGTCTTGTGACAGCTGTATATCGATTAGGAAAAAGGTACTTAGATTTTTTTTTTTTTTTTAATTGAAGTAATTACTGAGGCACCACCCATATACAGAAAGAGACGGGACAATGTAAATTAAACAGTGTGTGTTTTGTGACAGAGTTTCTGTCATAGGCAGCCATTTGACAGTGCCAATATCTCTAAAATTCAACTCACTTTTTCCTATCCTAAAACTGAAGTTGATCTGTTGCAGCTAGGGATTGGAAATTGGCAGCTTTTCGTACAGGTAGGGAACATTTTGCATTTTGGTGATCCCTCACCTGCTGTCAAATTGTCAGTGTAACATAGCCTTATCTCTGCATGCTCCTAAATACGGTTACTTTTGCAGTAATCCTTTGACATAACCTTTAAAGTGGTAGTAAACTGCACCTTTAAAATCAAAACAAAACAAAAAAAAAACCCTGTAAAACAATGGCATAACATGCTAATATGGATCGCATGCTAGCACATTATAAAATATTTACCTTAGAATGAAGCCCTCCAGCGGCACACTGTCACTGCTGATAGGGCTTCCATCTTCACCCGGTCTTCCAGATTAAAGTGCTCCGGCCATCTGATTGGCCGCGCCGTAATGAGGTCACTAGTTGCGGACCGCAATACTGAGCTCTGAAGGTACAGCACTATTATGCCGTCCCTTCAGAGTGCATGCGTCAGTATCGCCAACGGCTGCATGCCATGTAACCATCTCCTAAACAGTGCAAGTTTGGGAGATATTCACTGTACCTACAGGTGAGTCTTATGATAGGCTTACCTGTAGGTACAGCATAAAAAAGTTCACTACCACTTTAATGGAATAGCAAAAATACTACAATCCTTTTATGAGAAAAATGCTGCTGCTGGGGTTCCTGTGTTTTTTAACAGTGGTACACATGTGACAGTTCAGTCTAGAGAAATGTGCAAGCTTTTTCTAGATTATCAGCTCTAAGACCCACACCAGCCCACATGCTAAAACGGTGCAGGCTGGTGTCCGCTGTTTAGGGTGGTGAGGTGTGGCATGATGCATTACAATAAACTGTTTTTTTAAACTTTATTGAAGTGTCACACTTTACACACATCTATGCACCATAGCATATTGCAATGCAATGAGGTGATGTGAGGTGCAGCGTGTTGTGAAACAATACAGCAATCCTCCATTCGTACACACCAGAACCTACCTCAAATATGGTGGGAGCTGGGCACACAGAAATTCATTTTTTTTTTCTGTGTGCCCTTGCGCTGAACCAGCATTGATCTGTGCAGCTCAACTGATATGGTGTCCTTGGCATCTATCCTGGCTGTCTGCTTTAAGACAGCTAATTGATCATTTATTTAGAATATTTGATTCATGGTAGGTTCCTGTGATCTAAATCAGAATTCTTCTTTATTACGGGAGCTGATAGAAAAATGGAGGAGAGAGAGGACCATATAAGAATGTTGTATATTTTAGACACATCATCGGTACTTCTTGTACAGTACTCTTAGTAAGACCAAGATTCTTCCCCCTCACCATCTGCTTTTTCTTGAGCATTTTTGCTGTGGTGCCGCCTTCACTTTGTTATTGTATTTCTTATATATGTATAAAGTAAAATCTACATGCATGCAGCATTATAACACACTTGTTCATAAACACATAAAGGGCAGAAGTGTGACTGTGCCCTGCAGATATTTTTTATGATTCGTCATTAAACCGCAGGACTGACCTAGTCTGATTGTTATTAAAAGATCTATTACACATAATTTTTCTCTACTGCCAGATCGGATGTCTGCTTCTGTGCCTAATGCATTGTAAACGGTTCTGTACCACTGACACATTCATTCTTGTTTTCTGGCTGATCACGTTGATGACTTTGCAAGAAGTCTAATGCATGATATAACTGCACTCGCCCAACAGGTCTGCACTGCCCTTTTGCTGCATGTCAGGTTTGTAAACTACAGTATATTTATGGAGCACATAGCTGACATAACAGGGTGAGTGTGGAAATTGGAACAAGCAATCATGTATTGTTTGACGCTACAAATAATTAGTTTTATGCTTTAACTTCCTAATTGAACATCAGTGTTAAAGCAGTTGTCACCCTAAAATAAAATAAAAAAATAAAAAAAAAATAATCCTGTCCCTTTTAACCCTTTTGCTGCCAGGCCCTGTGCTCCATTTTTACACCTCTGGTGGCCAGTTAATATTTGCAATTTTTCCATTGCTTTTTTATTTTTCCCTTACAGTTTTTAGAGTTTGTTAAAGACTCCCCTAACCATATATTTTCTGAAAGCACATGACCAGTAGAATACAAATAAGGTGCTACTGATTTTTAGGGCACAATGATCTTTGCACAAATGTTTATCAAAACAGTATTTTTGTTAAAAATACACTAAAATCATTAGCAGAAAAAAACATAGTACATTTTATACAAACAACAAAAGTACATTTTCCAAAATTTTAGGGCTCAAACAATTAATCGACAACTAATCGATTATGAAATGAATCTACTATTTTCATTATCGATTAATCGGCCAGTAACGTAATGTGGTTAAAAAAAATAATAAAATGAGCCCTTTATAGTACAATAAGAGAGCAAATAATCACTACTGTAGATATTAATTTCACAGTTCTATAGTAAAAAAATGAACCCCTTACAGTAGTGATTATTTGCTTTTTTTTTTGCACTATAAAGGGCTAATTTTAGTTTTTTTTAACCCCATTATGTTACGTCTTAGACCTGGTTCACATCTATGTGTTTTTTTTTTTTTGGTGCATTTTGCAGAAACGCACTACAGTTCATTTACATGGTTTCCTATGGGACACGTTCACATCTATGCTTTTTTCAGCCGCTGCGTATTTGTAAAGTGTCAGGGACTTTTTTTTTTAAACACAAAACGGTGCTTTTTTGGTTCAATATACTTCAATGGAGAAGCTGCAGAAAAGCATGTAATGTGTTTTTGCAGCAATTTGTGTTTTTTAATCTGCCTGACAACAAATTGGCCAAAAAAAAAATGCAGAAACACAAATCACAGCAAAATCACGTGCGCAAAAATCAAAACGCACAGCAAAAAGCACTGCAGAAACACATCAATTTTCATACGAGAATATTCAGACGAAACATCTTTGTACATTTACTGAATGAAAGAATGTTGTTTGAGATTTTCACTTGTTTTTAACATTCTGTTTTTAAAATGAATGTAATTTCTGAACGAAAACCACATACACTGCCTGAGAATTCCTTTGACCAAGAAGTTTTCTATTTCCAAATTTTCCCGTCACTGTGGTTTGACCCCACTAACAATTAGAAAATCGAACATTCTTAAAATGACTTTTTTTTTTTTTTTTTTTTTGAAGGAAGACATTGTTTTTTAATTAAAAAAAATGATCTCTGAGTCTGATATTTACCATATTCACCCTTTAATAGTTTATACAGTATATCTCTTCTAATAGTATATACATGTAGCACTGGTAGATTTACAATCTACCGCAGGTTAGGTAAATTTAGTAAATTGTGTGATAGGAAGGTTAAAAGTTCGCCTCTGTTCCAGCTTGGCTGACGTTGTGTGTGCTTCCGTGCTGACCGGTGGGTGTCGCTGTTACCACTGGTTAGTGTTGGAAAGGCAACGTGTCGAAGTGTATAGATGCTCCTCTGTCTCGGAGACAAGCTCGGTGGAGGTGGTCCTCCGAGTTGCATTCTGGGCGAGGGTATTTATGGAACAGACGCCATGTTCTAGGGGTTCATTTTACAGCCACCTGGTGGCCCTCCTGGCCGACAGGTATGCGTTAAGGAGCTACCTCGTGGTCCTTCGATCAGGAGGCCCACGATGCTGCGGCACAGGGGTGGGTCCAGAGGCTTGTCTGGGGCCTACCACCGCGGCCGAGGAATGGTCCTGAGCTGTCGGTCCTGTGTGACGAAGCTGGGCGGCCGAGGAGATCCCAGGGGAGGACCCGTCTTGGAGAGATCACGCAGCGTGCTGGTCTATAGAGGGGCCTGGCGACTCGGTCGAAGGACGTATCCAAAAGAAGTAACCATACAGCATAGTGTTGCCGGCTCGTCTTAAAGGTTCAAGCACTGTGAATGACTTCCACTGCAGAGAAAATCTGATACATCCTGTGGCAGAGGATCATACGGATTTACCCCCCAAACAAGTCTGTGGCAGAGACTTTTGATTCGTGCTGCATACTGGCTGCTAGACCAGTGAGAGAAGCCTATCCAGACGAGCAAGGAGTGTGTCCCACGAAGGGAGCGCATTCCACCTAATTATCTAAATTCTACCGGGACATTAGTTACTAAGATTCTATAAGAAGATATTTGAGTTTCTCCTGAAAGTTTCCTTTTCCGCCTCTTTCTTGCTACTTCCTAAAGTTGTTTGTTCAATAAAGCATCGAAAACGTGCTCCAGTGTTGGTGCATGTGTCGTCCAGAGGTAAACTCAACGGAACCCCTAGACCCGGTGGTGGTGAAAATAAGGGAAGCAAGGTGAAGGTAACAGACCCGCTTAAACCAGCAGCTCCACCGTGAGTTAGTGCTACATACAGTATATATCCTCTAATAATTTATACAGTATATCTCCTGTAATAATATATACAGTATACTCTGTAATTCTCAGCGTGGATTAGACAGTTTTCTGCCTAACCATATAGTTGGTTATTTATATTTACCACTGCATAAAGATATTTAAGAATAAATTGCCTTTTTTTAAAACATTACATATTAACTAAATTATACACCACAATTTTTTTTTAAGGTTATTAATGGATTAATCGAAACAATCAGCCAACTAACCGATTATGAAAATAATCGTTAGTTGCAGCACTATAAAATTCCTACTAAATATAAAAGCTTAACCTGTATTGAGTTAATAAATAACAAATATTTGTAATTTTTAAATTACGCCTTTTTGCAAAATCGTGAAAACTGAACATACGCAAAAATGGAAATAACCAAATTTCTCTAAAAAGCTGAAGGTTTTCATTGTTCCCTTACAGCTTTCAGAGACCCCCCCCCCCAACCCATATATTTTCTGATGGCATAGGACCAGTAAAATAAAAATAAGGTGCTGCTGATTTTTAAGGCCCCAGGATATTTGCGCAAATGTTAACAAAAGAATATAATCGCAAAAAAGTCTCTAAAATCATTTTTAGCAGATATAAACACAGCACATTTTACAAAATTCCTGCTAAATTCCTACTAAATATAAAAGCTTAACCTGTATTGAGTTAATAACAAATACTTGTAAATTTTAAATTGGGCCTATTTGAGAAATAGTGAAAATCGGACGTACGCAAACATTTCTTTAAAAATCTTGAGGTTTTCCTTTTTTAATTTACACCTTGTAAAATACCTCCCAAACCATACATTTTCTGAAAGCACATGGCCAGAAGAATAAAAAGAAGATGCTACTAACTTTTAAGGCGCCGCAATATTTGCGCAAATGTTTATCAAAACCATATTTTCGCTAAAAATGCCCTAAAATCATTAATAGTGGATTCATACATGGCAAAATGGACAAAAATATAAAAGTTAAAACTGTATTGAGTTAATAAATAACAAATATTTGTACATTTTAAATTGCACCTTTTTGTGAAATGGTGAAAACTGAAGGTACGCAAAACTGTAAATAATTTACTCTAAATATCCGGAGGTTACTATTTTTCACTTATAGCTTTCAGAATTTGAAAAGACCCCGCAAACTAGACATTTTCTAAAAAGCACATGATCTGTAGAATAAAAAAAAGTGCTACTGATTTTTTTTTGGCCCCGCAATAATTGCGCAAATGGTCATCATGTTGCTATTTTCACAAAAAATACACTAAAATCATTAATGCCCCGTACACACGGTCGGATTTTCCGACGGAAAATGTGTGATAGGACCGTGTTGTCGGAAATTCCGACCGTGTGTGGGCTCCATCACACATTTTCCATCGGATTTTCCAACACACAAAGTTTGAGAGCAGGATATAAAATTTTCCGACAACAAAATCCGTTGTCGGAAATTCCGATCGTGTGTACAGAAATCCGACGGACAAAGTGCCACGCATGCTCAGAATAAATAAAGAGATGAAAGCTATTGGCCACTGCCCCGTTTATAGTCCCGACGTACGTGTTTTACGTCACCGCGTTCAGAACGATCAGATTTTCCGAAAACTTTGTGTGACCGTGTGTATGCAAGACAAGTTTGAGCCAACATCCGTCGGAAAAAATCCTAGGATTTTGTTGTCAGAATGTCCGAACAAAGTCCGACCGTGTGTACGGGGCATTACAGTGCACATAAACACAACGTAACTTACAAAATTCCTGCTAAATTACTACTAAAGCATCGTTCACATGTGGCATACTAAAGTGTACGCCCATGGGATGCACATGTATTCCGTGCATCTCCCCGTACAGGCAGTCCCATTTATGTAAATTGGGATGCAAAGGCTGCACAGGCATAGCTTCTGTACCCAATCTGACATCCATCACCATGGAGAGGCTGAGCACGGGCGGACCTGGGAGGGTGGGGTGTTTGCTGTCCCCCAAAACAGTCACTGGGTCTTACAATGTGTTTGTGTTTTCTCCTTCTATAACATTTTTGTTGTGTTTTTTAATATTTTTTTATTTTTTGGGGGGGGTCTTTGGTGAGATATCAGAGGTCTAAACAGACCCCCATATCTTTTTGAGACAGAGAAAGTCCCTTTCTCTGCAGCACTTTACTTGAATGTGTATAGAGATTCTTAATTCATTCATAAAATGATAGTCTAATACATAGTAACACTTGCGGTTTCCTATGATCAGCTGTCAGTGGGACACATAGGAGCAATCTATAGTGATTGCTGCCTGTGTCCACTCTACTACAGTGGAGGGCTTGGTAAACATTCAACTTCACCCCCCACCCGATCCCTCCCCCTCGCCGCACTCCTCAGCATGACCACTCGCCGTAGCTCAGTGCAGGGAGAAGCTGCGGCGAAGGAAGGAGGGATGCCGCTTGGAGCAGGCATGGATCGGGGGTGCGGGAGCATTACGGGGGGTGATGGGGGGTGGGGGGACACATCTGGATCCCCCCCAAGCCCCATGTAGCACCTGAAGCCAGCGGGAGCGGCAGAGGAGGAATGTCGGCTAATAATGGGGGGATGTGGGGATCGGGATTGCAGGTGGAAGGGGGGTGGTAATCAGTGCTTGGTGGAAGAAGGGGGGTGAGGGGGATAGTAAAGGAAAGTGGGGGGAGTAGTTTTAGGTGAAAGTTAGCGGCGGGAGGTGGAGAGGCAGGGCACAGGGAAGCGGCGGCATGGGTGGGGCAGTCACAGTTGGGGTTAGTAACTGATCAGCGGGTTGTAATTCACTGATCAGAGTTATAGGATTGTTGAGCAGAGTCTGCTGAACAATTCTGATATAAGTTTATGGTCATTGACGTGACCATGAGGTTATAGCAGAGGGAGTAATTAGGCCACCTGCGGGCACTTCTGTAGGTCCGTATGGCGTACGGACCTGGCAGTGAAAGGGTTAAAGCGTGTTATACAGCACAGTGCTTTCTATCATCTACAATACCTGGCTGATCCTGCTTGGTGCTGCCCTGCCCTCTGTAAACTGACCACGTTTATCATGGCTGCTGAGCCCTGATACCTTGATCAGTTTACGTGCCTCCGTCCTCCACTGTATCTCCTTGTTCCCGCTCCCCCCTCCTCTCCCTGCCTGTCAGCTAGTGTCAGTGCCGCCCCTCCCCTCCTGCTGCTAATATAACTTTGTTCTCTTTATACAATCCCCTGTGTTAGATAAAGTTATGTGCCCCAGTGTATGTTCTATATAAAAAATAAGCCATTTTATACCTTATTTCAGAGAGGTGCTCACGTGACTGCCTGCCGCTCTCCTCCTCTCCTTTCTTCCTCCTCCTCTCCTTTCCTCCTCCTCCTCCTCCTCCTCCCCTTTCCTCCTCCTGGCTGAAGTCAGCGGGGGATTCTCAGCCCCTCCCGCTGTAGTTGTCAGATCGGAGGAGGAGAGCGGCAGGCAGTCACATGAGTGCCGAGTGGTGCTCTGAAATAAGGTATAAAACTGCATATTTTTTATAAAGCACATACACTGGAGCACATAATGTTATCTAACACAGGGGATTGTATGAACATAACAAAGTGGCTTTACAACCACTTTAATTTTGATGTTGATTTTTATTTATTTATTTATTTATTTTTGACTAAAATGCCATTTTACTTTTATTCATATTTTAATCTACTAAAATCTCTGTCGAATAGGTTTAGTTAAGTTGTAATGCATTATTTAAGCACTTCTCTAGAATTTCCAAACTACTTATATACTCCAGGAGCAAAAATCTAATAACGTAATGGGGATGGGGAAGTAAATGGGAGTGAGCGAGGCTACAGGGTAGAGAATTGGTCTGGGAAGGATATTTCACACAGTGCTAAGAACTGCTACCTTGCTGGGAGGGGAAACACTCACGATGTGGTTTGCAAGGCAATGGGGGTTAATTATGAAAGGCAAATCTACTTTGCACTGCAAGTGCACTTGGAAGTGCAGTCGCTCTAAATCTAAGGGGAGGATCTGAAATGGGGGGAAGCTCTGCTGATTTTATCATCCAATCATGTGCAAGCTAAAATGCTGTTTTTTATTTTCCTTGCATGTCCCCTTCGGATCTACAGCGACTTTACTTCCAAGTGCACTTGCAGTGCAAAGTGGATTGAATAACCCCCATTGTTCCAAAACTCCCAGACAGACAGAGGGAGCCTGTGTCTCTCAGCCAATACAGTTTATCGGGGGGCTGGGGCTCTAACATGCAGGCAGAGCTTCGGGAAGTTAAGGTAAAAATAAAATAATGTGGTTGCATAAGTGTGCACACCCTCTTATAACTGGGGATGTAGCTGTGTTCAGAATTAAGCAATCACATTCAAACTCATGTTAAATAGGAGTCAGTACACACCTGCCATCATTTAAAGTGCCTCTGATTACCCCAAATAAAGTTCAGCTGTTCTAGTAGGTCTTTCCTGACATTTCCTTAGTTGCATCCTACAGCAAAAGCCATGGTCCACAGAGAGCTTCCAAAGCATCAGAGGGATCTCATTGTTAAAAGGTATCAGTCAGGAGAAAGGTACAAAAGAATTTCTAAGGCATTAGATATATACCATAGAACACAGTGAAGACAGTCATCATCAAGTGGAGAAAATATGGCACAACAGTGACATTACCAAGAACGGGACGTCCCCCCATTCAAGATGAAGAGACAAGAAGAAAACTGCTCAGGGAGGCTGCCAACATTAAAGGAGCCGCAGGAATATCTGGCAAGTACTGGCTGTGTGGTACATGTGACAACAATCTCCAATATTCTTCATATGTCTGGGCTGTGGTGTAGAGTGGCAAGATGGAAGCCTTTTCTTACCAAGGAAAACATCCAAGCCGGCTAAATTTTGCAAAGACATAACTGAAGTCTCCCAGAAGCATGTGGGAAAATGTGTTATGGTCTGATGAAACCAAGTTTGAACTTTTTGGCCATAATACAAAAGATATGTTTGCTACAAAAACAACACTACATCACCAAAAGAACTCCATACCCACTGTGAAGCCCGGTGGTGACAGCATCATGCTTTGGAGCTGTTTTTCTTCAGCTAGAACAGGGGCCTTAGTCAAGGTAGAGGGAATTATGAACAGTTCCAAATACCAGTCAATATTGACACAAAAACAAAAAAGGCTTCTGCTAGAAAGCTGAACATGAAGAGGAACTTCATCTTTCAGCATGAAAATGACGAAAAATCATACATCCAAATCAATAAAGGAATGGCTTCACCAGAAGAAGATTAAAGTTTTGGAATGGTCCAGCCAGAGCCCAGATCTGAATCCCACTGAAAATCTGTGAAGTGATCTGAAGGGAGCTGTGCACAGGAGATGCCCTCGCAGTCTGAAAGTTTTGGGAGTGTTTTTGCACAGAACAGTGGGCAAATATTGCCAAGATGTGCCATGCTGATAGACTCATACCCCAAAAGACTGAGTGCTGTAATAAAATCTAAAGGCGCTTCAACAAAGTATTAGTTTAAGGGTGTGCACGCTTAAGCAACCATATTTTAGCTTTTTATTTTTACTTCCCTCCACCTAAAAGATGTCAGTTTGTTGTTCAACTGAGTTGTACAGTGTATAGGTCACATTAAAGGTGGAAAAAGTTCTGAAATGATTTATCTTTGTCTCATTTTTTTTTACGTCACAGAAACCTGACATTTTAACAGGGATATGTAGACTTTTTATATCCACTGTATATAATATACTGTGCTGTGCCTCCTTTTCTCATCTGGTAAGGCCTTCTCCCCCCTTTTTTCCTTGACTACAAATAGAAGATTTGGGAATGGTCTATGTACTTGGCCAGATACTACAGTCCTAAGATTTCCCGTTGGTTGCAGAGAATAGTTAACTATTTCTCTGCAGTGTATAACCTTTGTTGAAAGTCTTATAGTGGAGCTCATTTTTCAGGCATTTCTGCCTTGCACTACTTTATTAGATATGGAAGTCTTTGTCCATGTTCGTTTGTATTGTTGATTTCAATGGATATTCTTCCATACAAAAAGAATCGTGTAATGGAAGAGAGTGACACATGGAGAAATAAATCCTGTCAAGCTTGTGATAGTTGCTGACTCACATCTTTCTTTGTAGACTGGTTTTTCCACACACAGTGCATAATCTGACAAAGGAAACACAACAGTGATGTAATATATTTTGGTCTGCAACCCTGTCTAACCAGCATAGTGTGTAACAAGTATAGCTGTTCACCAGGATTTACTGTGACCTACAGAATACAGCACTTCAATTGGTGTAAAGGTTGGTTCGTTGAGTTGGTGATCCTTAATGCGCTAAGGGCTCATTTACACTTGCTTCGGCTTCAACACACATTAAAGCGCCTACCGCTTCAACATGCTTTTATGATTTGTTTTTGAAGCTTCGGTGAAGCTTTAGTAATGCTTCGATGGTGCTCTTTTGAAGCTTTGTTGAAGCTTGGCAGATGCCGTGTGTGTATCTCATACTTGCAATTTCTCCAAAACAAAGCAAAGCTAAAGCTGAATTAAAGCCTCACAAAAGCTGCAAGTGCTTCAAGCGAGCTTTGCCATAGACTTCTATGGAGGCTTTGAAGCACCACTAGAGCAAAATGGGGGTATAATTTTTGAAGCAAAGCAAAAGCAAGGTGTAAACAGGACTGTAAGCTAACCATTTTACATTTTATTTAGTGACAGGGGCTTTGACTGGTAAAAAAGCCTGTCTGAAGCCTTGTTTTGAAGCAAGTGTAAACTAGCCCTAGATGGGTGAAGGGTGTGTGCTAATGAGGTCAGCTGGTAAACTGTAAACTGTGTCTTACTGGTTTCTCTGTCTCAAATCTATGCCAGAGAGCCTCTGAAGCTTTCCAAGAAGTACAGCAAGGGCGAGACTGCTGTATCCAACTTGTCCCAATCCAGTTCTGAATATTTTTCCTAAGATTAGCATTTTATAGCCCTTGTCTGTGAAGCACACAAGACCACCATTTGAGCTTGAGAAAGGAGCGCGCCCGAGTGCGCATGCTCCGAAACGCGTCGCCTTACGGCAGTACAGCACATACTTCGGATGTGCGTTCCAGTGTCCCTGCCTCTCAATCAACTGCTCGGCGGTGGCCAAGCCTCGTTCTGGACAATCACTGTTCCCGGAAGTCTATGCCACACAGACCAGCCGTCAGCAAGAGAGAAAAAGACTGTGGGACAGAGGAGGACGCTATCCCGTATGCCTATACTGAGTTCTCTACGCCGGACTATTTAAGTTTGAAATGTGAGTGATTTTAATACCAATACGCTATTAAATGTACAGTTTACTAAGAGGCGCCTTTCTTGTTGTTTTTCTTTTTGTAAACTAGCCCTAACTGTGATTTTGTGGTGTTTTTAGAATTTTTTTTAATTTGCAATTTATAGTTTTTCTAAAATTCAAAGTATGATTAGTCTGCAGACAGATTGATGTTCAGATGGACTGTGAAGACCACCATCCTTGAAAACTGTAATTTGTATTTTATGTATGTCTCCTTTGTTATGTCAACCCCAACAATTACTAATGCTCTGCAATGGCAACATGAAATAAGGTGATTCATTCGGTGAGTCCACTGTACAGCTTTGTGACCGTCTTTCAATATACAGCAAGTGCCTCTCAAATTATCGTAGCAATTAGAATTTTATTAAATACTAAACCCTCGTACACACTACTGACAGATCAGGTCGGAACCGCTGTACTAACAATCCAATGTTAGTACAGCGGTCTTCCCTGCTGTGCTATTGCCTCCTGACAGGGGGACACCCCCCCAGCCAGAACACTTTCGGCTGAAAGAACTGATACGGAATTGGTCGTCAGATCTTTTTCAGTCATCGCCCTTCGACAAAAGCCGGCTGAACGTCTGGCTTCTGTTAGACCGGCTGCCGTACACAAGGGCCGAATTTAGGACGGTTTCCTCCGATATTGTTTTCTTCTGATTTCTATCCTTTGTTTATTTATTGGAAAATGTTATATATAAAGAATGCAAAAAGAAAAACCATACAGCAAGTGGATGAATAATTCTGGAGCTGGTTGCAGGCTGATTTATCCACATTTCCTGTACATTGGCCTTTCTGCATTATATACAGTGCTCTTAGTTTTTCAGGTTAACTCTGTTTATATTAACCACAAAGTAATGAGATGAATTGCCTTATGGCCATCCAACTTCTTAGTCAATTACTCCAGGCCTTTGGTTCATAATCAGATTTGCAATTTACCTAAAAGCTTTTCCGCTAAAACTTACGTTAAAAATTATCTTTCATTTTATGACTCCTTGTCGGCTTCAAATTGTGTTTATGGTTTATTTGGTTAAAGTGACTAATAAGGGTTAAAAAGTAACTTCTGTGTTGGGGAAAGATGAAGCGGCCTTTCTGTTTTCATTCCAACAGTCGCAGCCAATTCAACAGAAAAACCATGTGTTTTAGAGAGAGAGTTTCAGCTATCCACATTATCTTTAAAGTGTATTTTCACCTTTGCAGCCAAATTAGGGGAAAAAAAAAAAAAATATATATATATATATATCATTTACACACAAAGCATAACTTGAAAAAAATATTTAGGAGCAACTCCACTTTCATGGGGAAAAGCAAATTAATAAAAGAAAAAATAAAACGAATACAATTTTAACTCAAGTCATATTGTAATTGAATGTTATTAAAATGACCTTTCCTTTTCAATCTGATGCTCTGTAATTTACTGTAAAATGCAATATGGCTACCTGGAGGTGTTTTGTAAACAGATGGTATACAGAACGCCCCCTGAAAATGCCATTTCCTGCTTGTGTGATTGGTTCACTGATTTTCTCAGAAGTCTGCACTAAGATACAAGTCAGATTTCAGGCATCCCCTGCAACAAAAATGTTATTTTTGGTGAGATACTCCCAAAGGGAAATCATGTTGCACACACACAGGTTTAACTGGATGGAAGTGTTTTTTTTTTGTTTTTTTTTTCAACCTCACCTACTATGTAACTATGTCTAAAGGGCCTTTTCCCACTTATGCGCTTTTGGCGTGCATTAACAATGATTTGCTTTTTAAAGCCTATGAGACTTTTCACATTGCTGCGTTTGAGCTGCAGTTTGAAAAGTCCTGCATGCTGCATCTTTGGTGCGCTTTTAAGAAGCGCATCAAAACTGCACCTTCCATTGAAGTCAATGGAAACCACAACAAAAATGCACCAAAAACACACCCAGGGTCCGTTTTTTGCTGGTTGTTAAGGAACTAGCACATTCTGGCTTCCCTAATATCAGCCTCCTGTCCCCTTGGTGCTCAGCAGTAGCTCGGTGTGAACTACCCCCGCCTCTTCCCCTCAGATCTGTTTTTCCTCCTCACCTCCTCCCCTCAGATTCTGGCAGCCGATGCTCCCTGCTGTTCCACCCCCTGTGTCTCAACATCCTCCACCGTCCGATGGTAGCATTTCTCCTGAACTGGAGTATGCTGAAAACAGGGAAGGTATTCACTGGTTGTTAAAGCAGAGTTCCACCCAAAAATGGAACTTCCGCTTTAAGTGATGGTGACCCCCTGACATGCCACATTTGGCATGTCTTTTTTTTGGGGGGGGGTGGGTACCCTGTTTTTAGAGGCCACTTCCTCCCCTGGCGCGGCGGCACCGGAAGGAAGATCACCCCTCCCACCCTGCAATCTTCTGGGACGCGTCACAGGTCCGAGAAGACTGCCCAGCCATTCACAGTGCAGCTTGCGCCCGGCTGTGAAGCCACAGCCGGGCACCCACAGTTAGAATGCCGGTGCCGCAGAGAGGAGGGGGGGAGAGGAGTGGGGCTTCATGCACCCGCATCGCTGGACCGTGGGACAGGTAAGTGTCTGATTATTAAAAGTCAGCAGCTACGCTTTTTGTAGCTGCTGACTTTTAAATGAGTGGAACTCCGCTTTAAGGACGCTGTTGGGTTCCGGTTCCTTAACAACCACCCGCCGGCATCCTTAACACTTCAGCCCCGTAAGGATTTACCCCCTTAATGACCAGGCCTTTTTTTCCCACAAATAGAGCTTTCTTTTGGTGGTATTTGATGACCTCTGTGTTTTTTATTTTTTGCGCTATAAACAAAAAAAGAGCAACAATTTTGAAAAAAACACAGTATTTTTTTACTTTCTGCTATAATACCTATCCAAAAAAAAGTAAAACTAATTTATTCATCAGTTTAGGCCAACAAGTATTCTACGTAATTTTGGTAAAAAAAATTCCCAATAAGCGAGTATTGATTGATTTGCGCAAAATTTATAGCATCTACAAAATGGGGTATAGATTTAGGAACTTTTTTTTTATTGTTTTTGCTGGTAATGGTGGCGATTTTAAACAGGACTGCGACATTGCGGCGGACAAATCTGACCCGAAGTGACACATTTTGGGGACTAGTGACACCAATACATTGATCAGTGCTAAAAAAAGAATGCACTGATCAGTTTATAAATGACACTGGCATGGAAGGGGTTAACACTAGGGGGCGATCAAAGGGTTAACTGTGTTCCCTGAATGTGTTTGAACTGTGTGGAGGATGGGCTCACTGGGACAACACAGAGATCACTGTTGCTGATCACTAGGAACAGCAGATCTCCATGTTGTCCCCTGTCCGAAAGGGGATCTGCCTTGTTTATATACTGTAGGCAGATCCTCATTCTGCCTCTCTGTACCACGATCGTGGGTGGCCAGCAGACATAGAGTTTGCCGGACTCGCGCCCCCCCCCCCCCCGCGGGTGCTCACAGTATACCTTGCACGAAACGATGTACAGGTAAGTCGTTTCGCGCGGCCGGGCCACCCTGCCGCAGTATATGTGTGGTGGGCGGTCCAGAACTGGTTAACCAGTGAATAGCTGGTTAAGGAGCCAGACCCGACGGCATCCTTAAAGTGATTGCAAAGTCTCTTTTTTTTTTTTTTTTGTTTGTTTTTTTCAATAAAAAAAACAAACATGTTATACTTGCCTGCCTTGTGCAATGGATTTGCACAAAGTAGCCCACATCCTCCTCTTCTCAGATCCCTCTTTGGCTCTCCTGGCCCCTCCCTCCCTGTTGAGTGTCCCAACAGCAAGCAGCTTGCTATTGGGGCACCCGAGTCTAGCCACAGCCCCCTGTGTCCATTCTGACATGGAGCTGCAGCCTGGCCCCCTCTCTCTCCTGATTGGCTGACTGACTTTGACAGCAGCGGGAGCCAATGGCGCCTCTGCTGTGTCTCGACCACACAGGAGGATCCAGTCTTGGATGGCCGAGACACTTGTGAACATCGCTGGGGAGAGATTGGGCTCAGGTAAGTATTATGTGGTGCTGGGGCGGCTGCTACACACAGAAGGCTTTTTATCTTGATGCATAGAGTTCATTAAGATAAAAAAAAAACCTTCTGACTTTACAACTCCTTTAACCAGCTATTCAAGGCTTATGTGCTGCACACAACACATTTAGAACATGTTATGCATTTTTTTTAAACACGTCTGTTTTAAAAGCACTGCAGTGTAAAAATACATGCACTGCAGTGTGAAAGGGCCCTAAAGGAATGCGGACCTTGGCAATTTCCTCATTGGAGCCCTGCAGGTGCAGCAGCTGGTTGATGAAATTCCTCCTATAAAGATTCACTTTGCACATGGACACAAACAAACAGCTGTTTCTTCAGAATAACAGGTAGGAATCTGCAACAAACTTTGTTACTCTTAGTTACGCTTTAAAAATTGCAGCCTACCTATTTAGATTCTCTTTTCTGGAAGCAAGAAAAAATTCGGCCTGGTTCTGGGAAGCTGTGTTTGCCTTAATTATCCCTGTCTGTATTGTGCTGGCAGTTATTATCTCATCGGTTGTACTAGACCCGAAGATGGTATGTCCTAACAAAGGGTTAAAGGTTAGCTAGGCTTCTCCATTGTCAGATCACTCTGAGCTAAGTTTTTGCAATCATCCATGACCCCTTCTCTTCAAATATCTAACAGGTAAGAGATATGTTTTTCTTATTTATTTTAGGTATGCTGTGTATATGGGAATACATAACAAACACATAGTAGGGGTTTTCTCAAATTTTATTGTAAAAGTGGAAATACACTTTTAAGTAGCAGAAGGTCTGCTGGTGTTCAGTGTGACATTTCTTCTGGCAAGGAACTGGTGTCACAATAGAAAAGAGAAGAGATGAGGAATTTCAGCACAAGAAGATATGTGAGCTGATAGCAGAATTCTGAAATCTAGCACCAGCTGAGATTGGAGCCTCTAGGAATGTCATTTTAAGGAGAATTGCTTCTCTAATCTCAGGACAGAAGAAAAGGAACTGGCGTTGTCTATTTTACCAGCACGTTCATGCTTGTGAAGAAAATGGTCATATACATTGCAGTTTACCGCTGACATTTACAAACATGTACACATTTCTCATACCCAGGGGAGTTGCTAGGTCTGCAAAAGATCTGGGGCTAGAGCCCATTGCAGCGGTCACCAACCTTTTTGCATGCCCGCGGGGGGGGGGGACCAATGGTAAGCAATTTTTCACGGGCGATGGCTGGTGTTGGCGCTTCAATCATAATGGCATAATGGTTGATATGGTGTCAGGGTGATTGAAGTGCATTATTTCTATTGTTACATTCTAATATATAATGAAGTGGTTCAACTCACCATACTGCAGAATCAGTGGGAGCCCTGGGCGTGTCACTTGCCACGTCACCAGCCACCGTGGAGCTCCATTTTGCAGCCAGACCCCCTTGCTTCAATGTCGGAGGTGTGGCGGGGAGCAGCGAGATGACATCATCTCTCACTGCCTGCCCGCATCACCGCTCTCCTGCTCTCATTAAATGGACCAGTGCTGTCAGCCTGCCTCCAATGCAGCGTCAATGCACATTTGGTGGCACTGGCTGGCATGGCAAGTGACAATCCACATCAGTTGTCAAGTGACATCTGGGTTGCTGTGAAGGCAGGAGAGCACCGATTTGTGGCGGACAGTGACAGATTATGTCATCTCTCTGCTGCTCGCCGCACCTCGCTCCCAAATTGAAGAGGCCTGGCTGTGAAGAGCTTGCTTCTTTCCTCTCCTCTGCCTCTCTCATGCAGCCAGCCCGCCAGCCGCAACCCGCTGGTTAGGCAGGGACCCTGCGGAAAGAGACTCGGGGCTATGGGTCCCAGATTCAGGGCTATAGCCCCAATAGCTACCCCCTAGCAACGCCCCTGCTCATACCAGCTCTAAAAGAGCAACAAGTGAAACCGGTAAGTGCTACGAATACAGGTCGGCAAATTCAGCACTTGTGCTAAATAAGAAATTTCACTCAGTTTAGATTTAATTGTAAGAAAACTATTAATTGCCATTCTTTACCTTTTTACTTACTTTGTAGGCATACCTCCCAACTTTCTGAGATGAGAAAGTGGGACCTTTTATCAGAAAATACATAGGCAAGGACTCACCCTGTCTCTACTTACACGTACCATGAAGAATTAAAGGCTCCCCCACATATTTATCTGATTATGCGTGCTTAACATTTACTACAATGATCACATGAAATGAAACTACCTGGCAATCCTGCCAGGACTTCCTCAGTCACGATGGCAATGGTCTGCTGGCAGACCTTCCCTCCTCGGCTGCTTGCCACCCATCTGCTCATGCTCCGGCCTTCTCTCCCAAATAGCTGTGTGTTCCCTGTTACTCTCATCCCACACATCTCCATGTGACAGACTGGAATGCCTGGTGGGGCGGTTCCAGCAAGACGTGTTGCTTTGTGCCATAGACCCGCCCCCCAATAAATTGGACTATGTACTGATCCAGCTGGGTGGTTGATGGCCCAGGCCAGCAGTAATGTCAGCAAGACAGATGACCATGCAGAGAATAAGAACAAAGTGTAGACTAAAAAAAAAGATTAAAATAATACATTTCTAATAGTTGGCTTGCTGTATTATATGGTTAAATTTAGATTCAATGTATGTGGCGCTACTTCTGCCTAACTATAAATAAATAAATAATAGCGCATAAATATCTTAAATCAATAAATATTAATTAATCCAAAAAACAAATTAAACTCTTGCAGAGTGTGGTGCAATTCCACCGAAAAATGCAGAAAAACTGCAAAAAATGCAACAAATTCCATAAAGATCCGTGACTCAAAAAATATATGTAAACCACAGATGTGCAATAATGTATAAATAACATAATTAACTTCATATATTCATAAGATGAAAACTAAAGTGAACTTGTAAGCAGTGAAGTGCTGTTGCACTCAATTACATCACTAAAGAAATAAAACTTTTAGAAAGTGTAATGCGATTCCACCAAAATGCATAGATAATGTGCCAAAAAAATCATTAAAATCCGTGACTCAAAAAATGAGTATAAAATGATTCCACCAAAATGCATAAAGTGCAAAAAAACATTCAATTCCGTGACTCAAAAAATGAGTGTAGTGGATAAACATAGACTAGGCAAATGTGCAATAATGCGTAAATGGTGTAAATACATACAAAATTCATATAATAAAAAAAATTTACGTTCATAAACAATAAAGTGCAATTGCAATAAATAAACGTGTAAAAAAAATGAGTGCAAGAAATATTAAATAAACACGTGACTCAGAATGACGTGTAATAACTCCAGATATTGATAAATGAGTGATGAATAAAGTCCAAACATCATGCAATGTAGCTTCCAATATTAGCAAGAAGAAAACATCTGATCGTATACAAAAGTGCAAGTGCAGTGAGCAATTATTGGGGTGACGAATGTTTAAAGTCGCTGTGTGCTTCCAATCAGACTCCGGAGTACGACACCTATTTCCCCCAGCCTCTCACCTTAAGCAGCGGCCCCCAACGGGCCAAGTGGAGCGTCAACCAGCAAGTGGTAAGGATATCCAAAGAAATAGCAACTTCCGGTGGTGGTCACAGCACTTGGGGACATCCGATATTTAGCCAGCAATTGCACTCTCCCACATTCAGTAGATATAGGCAGATGGATGGTAGAAAAGAAGAAATGGCTCCATAGTGTAGTAATTTAGATTTTATTGGAATAAGAACAAGTAGTAATTTAAAAACGATATAAGCAGCAGTAGTAGCGAACGCTTACGGGTTCGCTTACGGGTTCGGCCGTACCCGGAAGCAGCGGCACCTGGCTCCTCCCTGACGCGTTGCGTCACAACACACGTGACTTTCTCAAAGGGTAAAGGAGTCAGGACTCTGCCAGCCAGTTTATACGCTCTCCACTGCTGTCATAGTAACAGCGGATACACAAATAAATTAAAAACAATATGAATATTACAGACAATATAATTAATACATGTATATAGAGAGTATGGGTAATGACTAGTTAATCAAAAAAATTTAGTTTGAAGTAAAAAAAAAAAAAAAAAATATATATATATATATATATATAAACACAGTCCATCCAAAACCGAGGCGCCATCTAGTGGTATACATAGAGGGATTACTCAGACACTTGATCGCAATGAAACCCAATGTATAACAAATATGTTCACCAAATAACCAGACGCCATCTAGTGGAAAAAAGGAAATAAGTATTGCATATAGTATATAGAATGTTATATACCATCTAGTAGGTTTAACGTAATCAGAAGGATAATTAAGAGAAAATCAATCAAAACTCACGGCCCAAGTAATGACACTCAGTAAACTAAGGTAGGATAACACTAGGAATAATTCCTTGAGGCAAATAATGGAAAGAACCTCTAATCCATGAGTCAAGATAAATGAGAATAGTCCAGACACCCAAAAAATATTAAGTAGAGACTCCCTATAATGGGAGGACATTTTCCACTCCAAGGCTCCAATGACTTCAATCGGAACAGAGAAATAAAGAAAAAAGCAATAGTATGACTAAAAATTACAATTATTGAAAATATTAAAAAGATACTAAAAAGATAATAATAAGAGATAACTTTTCAGTCATTAACAATAAAATAATAAATAAAAATGCCAGAGGATAATAAGTAGAAGCTCCCTGTAATGGGAGAAAATTATCCACTTCAAGGCTCCAAAAACTTCAATCGGAGCCAAGAATAATAGAAAAAAAAGTCACAAAATAAAAAATAATCGTTTAAAAATTATTAGAATTAATAAAATACTAAAAATTGGAGATAAAACAATTAAAGTGGAGTTCCACCCAAAAGTGGAACTTCCACTCATCAGATTCCTCCCCCCCTCCGGTGACACAGTTGGCACCTTTCAGGGGGGAGGGGAGTACAGATACCTGTATATTACAGGTATCTGTACTCACTTCCGGCATAGATAGCCGCAGAATCTGCGGTTATTTACGCCACTTCCTGCTCCCTCCCCGCTGCCTGCTGGGAAACACACGGGTCCCAGAGGCAGCAGGGACCATCCGTATTGCGCTGCGCGACTCGCGCATGCGCAGTAGGGAACCGGGAAGTGAAGCCGCGCGGCTTTACTTCCTGATTCCCTTACCGAAGATGGAGGCGGCAGCACCCGAGGACGGAGAGACGGTTCCGCCTCGGGTGCCGACATCGCGGGCGCCCTGGACAGGTAAGTGTCCATGTTTTAAAAGCCAGCAGCTGCAGTATTTGTAGCTGCTGACTTTTAAACAAAAAAATTTCGGCGGCGCTCCGCTTTAAGATTGAATTCTACATTGTGCCCAAGTGGCGCCAATGTACGTAATTCGTAAATTAGTTTTCATCTTATGAATATATGAAGTTATTTATGTTATTTATACATTGTTGCACATCTCTGTGGTTTACATATATTTTTTGAGTCACGGATCTTTATGGAATTTGTTGCATTTTTTGCACAGTTTTTCTGCATTTTTCGGTGGAATTGCACCACATTCTGCAAGAGTTTAATTTGTTTTTTGGATTAATTATTTATTGATTTAAGATATTTATGCACTATTATTTATTTATTTTTAGTTAGGCAGCAATAGCACCACATACATTGAATCTATATTTCGGTTTAGTTATGTGAGTACACTTTTATATGTTGGCAGCTCTGAATTAGCCTATTAGTTACTGGTGGTTTTTCTAATTTTGGTATATGGTTAAATTGTTTAGCGTGATTTTTCGCAAACAATCTGGCTTAAAGTGGTTTGAAGCACTGACGGGTTTTTACCTTAATGCATTAAAGGAAAAACCCCCCATTATACTTACCTGAGCCCGATCCTGTTCCATGTTGTGTCCAAGAACAGCATAGCTGCTCTGTCTTTCTCCTCACTGGCTCAGAGGCAGTAGTGGGAGCCATTGGCAATCACAGCCAGTGATGAGGGAGCTGAGGCCACAAAGAGCGCAGCTCGGAATCAAGCCTACACAAGTGCCCCCATAAAAAGTGGCTTTCTATGGGTGGGGGGGTACTTAGCAGGGGGGAGGAGCCAGGAGCGCTGGTGGGGGACACGGAAAGGGGAGGATCGGGGCTCCTCTGTGCAAAACCATTGCACAGCACAGGTAAGTATGACACGTTTGTTATTTTAAACAACATTTTCCCTTTACAATCACTTTAAAGGTGTATACACTTTAATAAAGAATGTAAAAATTATACAAAATATAACAGTATAATGAAATGTAATAAAGTGCGGTCACATGGGCACTAAATCCGAATAGACTGAGGAAACAAAATTGCCTAAAACGTATAAAAAGCTATAAAATGAGTGACAAATACAGTGTGGGTACAAAAAAATATATATATATATATATATTGAACCAAATAAAAATATAAATCAAACAAAGGAATCTCAGTGCAAAAGGGCTAGTATCATACTAGCACATATGTGGTAACTCAGCAAATTCTTATTAGTGACTCCAAGTAAATAAATGGTGAACAGTCCCACCACCTTGTAGTACAAAGTGCTCAAACAATTATTCATTAGTTCCAAAAAGGCAAGTCCACAAGCCACAGGAAAGGGAAAAAAAGTCTTCAGTGGGGACACCTCTGTGCTCGCAAGCAGCTCACCTTACTGCTGCAAGACAACAGCTTGTAATCCAATAACAAATCACCAGCAAGCAGGGGTCCCATCCAGTAGTTCAGGCGATTCGGGTGGTGGGTGTGCAGGATGGTATATAAAAAACATAAACAGACAGTATATAGTATAACTCCGTGGCGGCCAGAGTGGAAAAAGGGACAGGACACAGAAGGGGGATGCACTCACTTTTGTAAAATGAGTGTGGGCGTCAATCCAACGAATGCCGAGTTCGTATACCTCAAAAGGGTGTCTTCAAACCGTCCCCATTTTCTCAATGCTCGTCACAATAGGATGAATATATGTGGAGTGTTGGAAGAGAGTGCACATAGCGTGATCCCATATATAAATCAGTTTATTAGGTTAAAAACAGCATAGTACACTTACATTTGGCAGAAGGCTATAGTAAAAAGTATCCACGAGCACCGAGCTCGTATCCTATCATCAGTCTGTGACAGTTCCCGTGCTCCAATCCTGACTCGTATCGTCACGTCACGTGACTTCATCAGAGGATAACACGGGGTGAAAAGTCTATGCTTTTATATGGTCTCTATGTAATGGGTGTTTGGCGGCCATTTTCTCGAAGACCGCCACTACAAAAATGGACGCCCGGCGGCCATTTTCCCAAAGCCCGCCACTGCATTGGGTGAACCCAGCACTGGACAAATCCGTCGGTCATTTTGTTGAGGTCTCATTCTTGTATTAAAAGAGGCACTAGTAGTCATAATCATGCTTAATAAAAGGCAGCCAAGAGGCCCAGCAAGCTGCACACACTGCAAGGTGCATAGCAGCCAACTAATATATGTAATCCTGGGAAAAAAAAAATAAATAAATGAACTGGAAAACGAATAACAAACTAAAAAAATGTATAAAAAGGGGCAAGTATACAGTAAAAACGAGCAAACCAAAAACGGCAAAATTATAAAAAAAAAAAAAAAAAAAAACACTAGTGGTTAGTCCAGCAGGAGAGGGGACAATAAATGTCAAAAGTAATGGATAATATAAAAAATTATTTAAAAAATATATGGAATAAGCAGAGATATCAAAAAGATACTGGAGCTCGGGGAATATCACAGGCTCACTGAAAGGGAATGCATAAGGTAAATACACTAAAATTAGAATATGTGTATATGACAGTAATAACAATATAGCAAAACAAAAAGATAAAAAATATATAAGTAAAACTAATCTGGAGAGTATATAAGAAAATCAGTAGAGTATTAGAAAAGGAGAGGATATGGGACCCGGTGTACATAATCGCATGGGGTGCAGAAGATTAATAGTCGCTAAGAAAGCAATTCAGGTCAAACTCGATGTTAAGCTCTTTGGGTACAAGAGTGTCCATAGAAAAGATCCACTGGGACTCGAGTTGTTTTAGAATCCTCACTTTGTGTCCCCCACACCATGGTTTGGTATAGGGCACAATACCCCAAAATCTTAGATGGCTAGGGTCTCTATTGTGACATTTATCAAAATGCCTAGAGACATTGTGTTTGTCATACCCCTTTTGAATGTTTTGAACATGTTCCTTGATACGAATTCTCAATAGCCTTTTGGTACGGCCAATGTATTGGAGGCCACAGCTGCACTCCAATACATAGACCGCTCCCTCAGAATTGCACCCAATAAACTCGTTGATCTCATATTTTGTGCCATTGCTGTTTGTTTGGAAAGAAAACACTTTTTGGTTCGGACATTTAGTACGGGTACAGGTATAACATCGTTTACAAGGGTGAAATCCCTTGCCTGTGAAGAAAGAAGATTGTTTCTTTGGAGGCTCAATCACGCTTTTAACTAACCGATCTCTTAGTGTGGGTGCCCTTTTGTAGATAAATTTAGGTTTATCTGGTAGCACCTCCCTGAGCCCTCTATCAGATTTCAAAATATGCCAGTGTCTCGTGATACGATGCTTTCGATCTTCTTATATTGCGAGTTGTACTCAAGGACTAGGGGCACCTGATCCTGTTGACATGTTGGTCTTTTGTCTTCGAGCAATACTGGTCTTTGCATTTGTCCTACTTCTTCGATTTTATTCTCTTATAAACTCTTGACTGTAGCCTTTATTTATGAATCTCTCTCCAATCAGACTGGCCTGCATATAGAAGTCTTTTTCAAGAGTGCAATTACGTCTTAGTCGCATGATCTGGCCTTTAGGGATGTTAAATAGCCAGTTTCTGTGATGGCAACTTCGCAGAGCTAAGTAACTATTACGGTCGACGCCGATCCCTAACATTACCGTAACATCCCTAAAGGCCAGATCATGCCATTTAGGTGTTGCAGCAGTGCCCCTTAGCATAGGTATTTCTGACAGCGCAGGAGTTTCTTCATCATTTATCTATTTGGTTAAACTCAACTATATGTAAGTCTCCCAGATTTAGCCAAGAAGTCACAAATGTGGGTATCAACCCCAAATTTTGTATAAAACACAATCCACATCACCAGTGGATTATGTTTTGGTTAAACCCACAAGTGATTTTTAGTTTTAGATTTTTTTCATTAGTACCTTTCTTTAGACTGGTTTTTAAAGTAATAAATACAATAATTTAGAGGTTGGATGAAAGGTTTAGTGTAGTAGAACACATGGGATAGATAAAGTAGTACTGTGGTCAGCGGTTTGGGGACTAGCCAGGAAACCAAAAAAGGAAAATGTTGAGGGAAGCAGACTATATCTGCTATGTAATAATAATAAAAAAATATATATAAAATACACTTTGGGGAATGAAAGTATTCAGACCCCCTTAAATTTTTCACTACAGGCATACCCCACTTTTAAGTACACAATGGGGTGTATTTACTAAAGCTGGAAAGTGCAAAATCAAGCTCACTTCTGCATAGAAACCAATGAGCTTCTAACCCCAGCTTGTTCAATTAAGCTTTGGTAATAAAACCTGGAAGCTCATTGGTTTCTATGCAGAAGTGAGCCTGATTTTGCACTTCCCCGCTTTAGTAAATAAACCCCATTGTGTACTTAAAAGTGGGGTATGCTTGTATTTGTTATATTGCAGCCATTTGCTAAAATCATTTAAGTTCATTTTTTTTCCTCATTAATGTACACACAGCACCCCATATTGACAGAAAAACACAGAATTGTTGACATTTTTGCATATTTATTAAAAAAGAAAAACTGAAGTATTTATTTAACTCAGGTGCTGTCCATTTCTTCTGATCATCCTTGAGATGGTTCTACACCTTCATTTGAGTCCAGCTGTGTTTGATTATACTGATTGGACTTGATTAGGAAAGCCACACACCTGTCTATAAAAGACCTTACAGCCCACAGTGCATGTCAGAGCAAATGAGAATCATGAGGTCAAAGGAACTGCCTGAAGAGCTCAGAGACAGAATTGTGGCAAGGCACAGATCTGGCCAAGGTTACAAAAAAAATTTCTGCTGCACTTAAGGTTCCTAAGAGCACAGTGCCTCCATAATCCTTAAATGGAAGACGTTTGGGACGACCAGAACCCTTCCTAGAGCTGGCCGTCCAGCCAAACTGAGCTATCAGGGGAGAAGAGCCTTGGTGAGAGAGGTAAAGAAGAACCCAAAGATCACTGTGGCTGAGCTTCAGAGATGCAGTCGGGAGATGGGAGAAAGGTGTAGAAAGTCAGCCATCACTGCAGCCCTCCACCAGTCTGGTCTTTATGGCAGAGTGGCCCGACGGAAGCCTCTCCTCAGTGCAAGACACATGAAAGCCCGTATGGAGTTTGCTAAAAAAAAAAAACACCTGAAGGACTCCAAGATGGTGAGAAATAAGATTCTCTGGTCTGATAGACCAAGATAGAACTTCTTGGCGTTAATTATAAGCGTTATGTGTGGAGAAAACCAGCTCACCACCTGTCCAATACAGTCCCGACAGTGAAGCATGGTGGTGGCAGCATCATGCTGTGGGGGTGTTTTTCAGCTGCAGGGACAGGACGACTGGCAGCAATCGAGGGAAAGATGAATGTGGCCAAGTACAGGGATATCCTGGACGAAAACCTTCTCCAGAGTGCTCAGGACCTCAGACTGGGCCGAAGGTTTACCTTCCAACAAGACAATGACCCTAAGCACACAGCTAAAATAACGAAGGAGTGGCTTCACAACAACTCCGTGACTGTTCTTGAATGGCCCAGCCAGAGCCCTGACTTAAACCCAATTGAGCATCTCTGGAGAGACCTAAAAACGGCTGTCCACCAACGTTTACCATCCAACCTGACAGAACTGGAGAGGATCTGCAAGGAGGAATGGCAGAGGATCCCCAAATCCAGGTGTGAAAAACTTGTTGCATCTTTCCCAAAAAGACTCATGGCTGTATTAGATCAAAAGGGTGCTTCTACTAAATACTGAGCAAAGGGTCTGAATACTTAGGACCATGTGATATTTCAGTTTTTCCTTTTTAATAAATCTGCAAAAATGTCAACAATTCTGTGTTTTTCTGTCAATATGGGGTGCTATGTGTACATTAATGAGAAAAAAAATGAACTTAAATAATTTTAGCAAACGGCTGCAATATAACAGAGTGAAAAACTTAATGGGGTCTGAATACTTTCCGTCCCCACTGTATATGTATGTATGTGTGTGCATATATGTATGTGTATATATATATGTATGTGTGTATATATATATATATATATATATATATATATATATATATATATATATATATAAATATAAATAAATGCACTTTTTTTTTTCAGTGCAAAAAAAAAACCGACAGAGATTCTATTTCAGATTTCTATTTAAGATTCTATTTCATTCCCTTTATTCAAACTGTTTAGTAATCCCACATTTAGCTATAGATAGTGCACTGCCAGCCTAAACCTGTTTTCAAGGTTTTCTTTCAAGGTCCCGGTTGATGTAAACACCTTACGTGGCCAGGGAAATACATTGCTGTGATCATATCTGCTGTAAATAGCAACTTACAGCGGGGGTCCACCTATCTATCGTTTTTTTTTTTTTTTTTTGAGTTCATTCACAAACTTTTCTTCTCAGCATTACATGCTCACATATTGTGTGTAATATGTCCGCCTGTGTCAGATTTCGTCGGAAAGAATAACTTATATTATTCACTGCAGGCGGTTTCCATCTTCATTGTGGGCATTTGAAGCCCACAAGCATTTATTTCCTGGATGTGGTGAATGCTGTGCTCCCAGCATTCACTGCTCGTTTCCGCACATGCTCAGTGGCATCCTGGGAAGCCTGAGACTAGCTCCCAGGAGTCTGGGAGAGGCTAGAAACACGCCTACTCCCACGGGAGGAGAACCAGGAAGTGCAAAGAAGAATAGAAAAATAAAAGGTAATTACGGCGATTTAAATTTTTTTAAACGGCATGTCAGTATCTAGGCAAGGAAGAGAATACATACAGATATTGTTCAAAATTTGGGTGGAACCCCGCTTTACATTTACTCAGGAAAAGGATATCCAGCAGGCAGGCACTGTTTCTTTTTGTAGGAGACACTCCAAAAAATTCAAAACATTATGTGCTCCGCGATTTTATTAGTTGTGGAACGAGCAATGCACTTCCTGTAATTTACAATATGTAGGGTGCACTATGAACATTGCATTTGGGTGGCAAAAATATGAATGCAATCTATACACTGGGGGGAGAACCTCTGGGGGAATCTAGGATGGAACCTGGGGGTCCTAGTAGATGATAGGCTCAGCAATGGCATGCAATGCCAAGCTGCTGCTAATAAAGCAAACAGAATATTGGCATGCATTAAAAGGGGGATCAAATGCAGAGATAAAACGATAATTCTCCCGCTCTACAAGACTCTGGTCCGGCCGCACCTGGAGTATGCTGTCCAGTTCTGGGCACCAGTCCTCAGGAGGGACGTACTGGAAATGGAGCGAGTACAAAGAAGGGCAACAAAGCTAATAAAGGGTCTGGAGGATCTTAGTTATGAGGAAAGGTTGCGAGCACTGAACTTATTCTCTCTGGAGAAGAGACGCTTGAGAGGGGATATGATTTCAATTTACAAATACTGTACTGGTTACCCCACAATAGGGATAAAACTTTTTCGTAGAAGGGAGTTTAATAAGACTTGTGGCCACTCATTACAATTAGAAGAAAAGAGGTTTAACCTTAAACTACGTAGAGGGTTCTTTACTGTAAGAGCGGCAAGGATGTGGAATTCCCTTCCACAGGCGGTGGTCTCAGCGGGGAGCATTGATAGCTTCAAGAAACTATTAGATAATCACCTGAATGACCGCAATATACAGGGATATGTAATGTAATACTGACACATAATCACACACATAGGTTGGACTTGATGGACTTGTGTCTTTTTTCAACCTCACCTACTATGTAACTAATATGTAACTATGTAACTATTACCATGGGGCATGTTATTTCAGTGATATAGGACTATCGAATGTGTCCAAACATTTTAACATTTTCAGCCCCAGAAGATTTGGCTGCTCAATGACCAGGCCATTTTTTGTGATTCGGCACTGCGTCGCTTTAACTGACAATTGCGCGGTCCTGCGACAATGTACTCAAACAAAATTGAGGTCCTTTTTTTTACCACAAATAGAGCTTTCTTTTAGTAGTATTTCATCGCCTCTGTGATTTTTTTTTATTTTTTGCTCTATAAACAAAAGAAGAGCGACAATTTTGAAAAAAAAAAACACTTTTACTTTTTGCTATAATAAATATGCCACATTTTTTATCAAAAAAAATTTTTTTTGCTCAGTTTAGGCCGATATGTATTCTACATATTTTTGGTAAAAAAAAATCGCAATAAGCGTATATTGATTGGTTTGCGCAAAAGTTATAGCGTCTACAAAA
The DNA here is from genome assembly GCF_042186555.1 of Aquarana catesbeiana. Classification (NCBI taxonomy): domain Eukaryota; kingdom Metazoa; phylum Chordata; class Amphibia; order Anura; family Ranidae; genus Aquarana; species Aquarana catesbeiana. Next base: position 762,271,646 of record NC_133324.1, read on the forward strand.
TAGGGGATAGATTTCTGGCATTTTTTAAATTTTTTATTCTTTACTAGTAATGGTGGCGATCTTTTATCGGGACTGCAACATTATGGCGGACACATTGGACACATTTTTGAAACCATTGACGATTATACAGTGATCAGTGTTATAAAAATGCACTGATTCCTGTGTAAATGTCACTGGCAGGGAAGGGGTTAATACCCGGGGGGGGGAATCAAGGGGTTAACTGTGTTCCCTATGTGTGTTTCTAACTGGGGGGGGTGAGACTGTCTAGGAGGAGAGAGAGATCAGTGTTCATACGTAGTATGAACACACAATCTGTCTCCTCTCCCCTGAAAGAACCGAGATCTGTGTGATTACACACACAGATCCTGGTTGTCGCTCTGTCACAAGCGATCGCGGAAACCCGCCGGTCATCCCGCCCACCGGGCACTTGCATTGGGGTCAGGCACACACTGCGGGCGTGCGCCCTTAGTGGCCAAAAGGCGAAGCGTCGTAAGGTAACATCGTTTCGCCCAGCCTTGCCATTCTTCCGCAGTAAAAATGCGGCGGCTGGTTGGCAAGTGGTTAAACATTTACGTTCTGGTAACATGTAATCCTTTTGTCTTTTTTATGGTCTGGAAAAGGTTAAAAATTCACCTTGCGGAGGATACGTACACCGCAGACTCCTAGAAAGAGCGGTCTGGTGGATTTTTAATCTCCAGACAAGGATACCATCCGGCATGAATTTTGCAGTGTGATGATCTTTTTCTCTGTTGCATGTTTGTGTGGTATTCTGGTTTGTGATATGTCCTTCATGTTTACTTTGTCTTTGCTTAGAGCCATATTACTTATCCATTGACCCCAATACCATCATGTTATGTTTTGTAAGGTATCAACCCCTAGAGATTGCACACCTGCAGCGGTGTGTCTCGTTTACTGCAGTTGAATGATATCATTTAATGAGTGGGATTTTTTTCGTTGTGTGTGTGTGTATGTATATGTATGTGTATATAATATGTTGTGTTTCTTATTTTAATTGTGCTGTGAACAAAGACTGCTGCTGAAACGCGTTAGCCGTTACTTTTTACATGGTCATAATATAATAAGGACTTCAGATGGAATCCCCAGAGTTGCTGGCCTCCCTGTTTGTGTGCTTGAACTAGGTCTATGGATGTACAGGAGGACATCTGAGCCAGAGCACCTGGAGTGGGTTTGTCACTGTTCGCTCATCACATCCTTGGTTTCACAGTCCAGAGCGGTGGTCCTCTGCATTTTTACTATTTCTTTTAAACCAAACGTCTAGTAATTGGCTACATTGTTTAAGATGCATATATGTTAGCTGCTTTAATATTCAAAGGGCTTTGTAATAGTAGAGAAATGGAGGTGATGACTCACGCATGCCTGGTAGGGACATCATCACTACCATATTGCTGATGCCATTTCCTACTGTGCATGTGCGGTATTAACCAAACAGCCCACCCACTTTATTACTATGCAACTTCAGCTCCATAGTGGCTCCATTACCTACAGCTGCCATGCATGTGGACACTTCATCACAGTGCATGCGGTATTTATTGCCATCTTAACTTGTGTGTTGATTTCCTGCCATTACTGCAGAACCCAACCACCTTCATTTAGAAGACCCAGGAAAATTGTATTCTTTCTTTGCCTCTCAAATAAAAATGTTCAGTTTAAATTCTCCAGCATTTGGTATTCTCACCTAAATTATTGAAAATTCTCCAGTATTGTGTTGGACATTAGATTTCTAGAGGAAAGGTGCCTTTGGCATGTATTTATCACAACTTGAATGATTGTACGCCCTTTTATTGTAAAGACATAAGCTTGTCTATACACTAGTAGAATTTCAAACAAACATTCGTACAAAAATTCTCAGTAAATTTAATTACTTTAAAATTTTGTTTGCTTTTAACATTTGATTTCCTGAAAGACAACCACATTAGAAACTTGTTCAAGAACAATTTTTAATTCTGCTCTTTTGACTTTTCTCGTCACTGCAGTTGAAAACGAATGTTGATTTGACTCCACTAACAATTAGAAAATCAAACAAATGTTCTTAAATTGAAAAATTCTGCTGGTTTATGGCCATCTTTAATTTACACTGGCAGTACTTAAAGTAGTTGTAAAGACAGAAGTTTTTTTTAATCTCAATGCATTCTATGCATTAAGATAAAAAAAACCTGTGTGCAGCAGAAGGAGGATCTGGGCTGCTCTGTGCAAAACCACTTCACAGAGCACGTAAGTATACCATGCTTGTTATTTTTTAACTAAACAAAAAAACTAGACTTTATTATCACTTTAAAGTTCTCTTTATTTTGAGATGTGAACAAAATGTCCTTATCAGTGCAAAGCTGAGAATAGGGCATCCTGCTTGAAATTGCACATTCTGATTTACATTTTAAACATGGCCAATGGGAATAAAGAAGAAAATCCTTGGTGGTACCCAATTCATGTTTACCTTGGACAGCTTGTGCTTAGAGTGATTGTCCAGGCAGATGTGAAAAATGAAACCATTTATAAAGTACTTTGGATTTAATAGTTATAGTATATTCTATTTCCTCCCATATATAAAATGTTAAAAATACTTCCAACAGAACTAACAAATGGCCCCACCTATAACTAGCCTTTGGGTTCAATGGATAGCTTGGGCCTTTGGCGCTAGGTACTTCACAGGGATTGATCTGAGTTACACCTAAGCAGTAAAGTTACCTTAGAAATGTTTTTAAGGCCAGGTCAGCCTTCCTTTAAGGTAAGCCTATACTATGAGAAATATGGTGTCTGACATTGCTGACCTCTTTCTGGAAATGCCTCTTGCCTGGTTGTGTCGTCAACCAGTATGAATACTATCAAATTAGAGTTAAAGTGATTGTAAACGATCACCTTCCCTCTGTTCTCAGCTGCATAGGAGCTGGAGGGGAGGAGAAGTAACAGCAGACTGAGCTTCCCAGTGAATGGCTGTGCAGCTGGGGCATGTCCAAACAAGTCTGATCATTGGAGGAGAGCACACTGTGTTCCCAGCATAGCTAGAGAACTGACCACTGTGTGCTTTCCTGCTTAGTGTAGTCAGTTTTTAATAGGAAATCAAGGGAACTTGGAGGAACACCAGGGATTTCACATAAAGGAAGCAATACAAAGAGAACAGGAAACTTTTGCATACAGGTACATGGTGCAGCAGCCACTTATCAGGAAGTGTTGGGGTAACAAACGCTTTAAAACCCCTCATGTGTCTTATTATTCTTGGTTAATGAAGTAAGAGTGTCCACGTGGCAGCCAGGCAGTTAGAATTTGCAGAATGGAAAGTCGGCAATGACAGCCTATTTGTTTCTTCCAGGAAAGGTTCTCTTTGCTGTGGGAATGTGCTGCTACTGTGATTGAAGACAAACGTTGCCATATTGTAGATTCCACTTTGAACAGTTTTTGTTGTTGCTTGTGGTGTTAACATAGCATTGACAATCCTCTCTATCTTTTATTTTTATTTTTTTCAGAACAACACTTTTCAGACATTGTCGCAGGTGAGGAATTTCTAAATCTTGGAATAGAACAAGTGTGCAGCTTGATTGCCAGTGATAAGCTTACTGTGATTTCAGAAGAAAAGGTAATTGCTACAGTGGTTTCCTGTGCTTCTATTTTATTTTTCAGATCTAATTTCCACACTTTTCAACAATAAACACTGGAAATATTCTCAGTAATCTATATGTTAAAGCAGAATGCAGGAAACAACTTTGGAAAAGTTATATTATAGTGTTAGCCATTGCCTAACAGGTTTGTATAAATGGCCAATGTATCAGTGGCAGCTTGTGGTATATTTTTTTTTTGTGGGGGGGGGGGTGGTGGGGGGCGGCGGCGGCAAACAATCCACCCTTAGCCACCCTGCGTCTCCTCCTCCTGGGCTTCACGGCGGCTTCCCCTGTGTCTCCTCCCTTCTCCTTCTCAGTGGCCAATAGGATCGCTTCTCCTTGGCCAATCGGGTGACAGGTCTCAGGGCTCACTTCCTGATTGGCCGGGAGGAGAATCTGGAAGGCCATAGCGAATAATAATTTGCTATTGTCACACAACTGGGTGGGTCAGAGACTACCCTTTTTTTTAACCAGTTGCCAACCGGCCCATAGCCAAATGACGGCTGCAGGGCGGTTGGATAACTCTGGGATCACGTCATATGATGTGATTCCAGAAAACTGCTCCCGCGCGCCCCCCTGGGGCGCGCACACGGGAACATCCGTGGCCATCCGGGAACATCAAATGACAGAGCGATCACATGTAAACAAACCGGCGTCATGATATGAGGCCGGTTCCTCCCTCCCCTCTCTGTACCGATCGGTACAGAGGGGGAGAGATCGGATGGGAGCTGTGCTGTGGGCTGGATGTGTAGTGCCCACAGCGCTGCTCAGTGACATGTGCAGTCACATCCATCCATCCATCCCTCCATGCTCAGCCACCTCCCCCCATGCTCAGCAATACCCAGCACTACTCTGCAATACTCTGCAATTCCCTGTGCAATACTCTGCAATTCCCTGTGCAATACTCTGCAATTCCCTGTGCAATACTCTGCAATTCCCTGTACAATACTCTGCAATTCCCTGTGCAATACTCTTCAATACCCTGCAATGTTCTGCAATGCCCAGCAATACTCTGCAATGCCCCGCAATACTCTGCAATGCCCCGCAATACTCTGCAGTGCCCTGCAATGCCTTGAAATGCTCCGCAATAGTCTGCAATACTCTGCAATTCCCCGCAATACTCTGCAATTCCCCGCAATACTCTGCAATTCCCCGCAATACTCTGCAATTCCCCGCAATACTCTGCAATTCCCCGCAATACCCTGCAATTCCCCGCAATACCCTGCAATTCCCCGCAATACCCTGCAATACTCTGCAATAGCCCGCCATACCCAGCCATACTCTGCCATACCCAGCCATACTCTGCGATACTCAGTGATACCCAGCCATACTTTGCCATGCCCGGCCATACTCGGCCTCTGTATGTGGCTTGACTTTGTGCGGGGATATCTGAATGATGGGTACAGCTACAGGCATCATTCAGATATCAGCTTTTTCAGCCGGCGATTCCCTACACCATGAGAATGATTATAGCAGCTGTTCCGCTGCTTGATCGTTCTTACGGGAGGCAAGAGGGGATGTCGTCCCCCCTCCCGCCGCCCTCAGGTGCTTCTACCAACTCACCACTACGATCGAAGCCAGGATCATTTTTTTAAAAATTTCAGGCTTCCCAGCCTAGAGGTGAGATGTGAGGTCTTATTGACCCCATATCTCACTGTAAAGAGGACCTGTCCTGCCATATTCCTATTACAGGGGATGTTTACATTCCTTGTAATAGGAATAAAAGTGATCAAAAAATGTATTTTTTGGAAAAATAGGATTTTTTATAACAGCTTACCTGTAAAATCCTTTTCTTTTGAGGTACATCACGGGACACAGAGCCTTAGTAATTACTGATGGGTTATGGGTATCACAAGGTGATTGGACACTGGTCACACCCTAGACAGGAAGTTCAACCCCCTATATAACCCCTCCCCTTACTGGGGATACCTCAGTTTTGTAGCAAAGCAATATAAGTGTATTAGAAGAGGGGCGGGACCTCTGTGTCCAGTGATGTACCTCAAAAGAAAAGGATTTTACAGGTAAGCTGTGATAAAAAAATCGTATTTTCTTTCTTGTACATCACGGGACACAGAGCCTCAGTAATTACTGATGGGATGTCCCAGAGCAATGCTATTTGAGGGGAGGGGACCACACAACGTAGGGTGTAATCAGACCTGAGGACCTCGTACTGCTGCCTGCAGCACACTATGCCCAAAGGCGATATCCTCATGCCTTCCCACATCCACCTGATAAAATCTGGTGAATGTATGGACTGAAGACCAGGTTGCGGCCTTGCAGATTTAAGCCATAGAGGCCCGGTGATGCACCGCCCAAGAAGCACTTATCGCAATTGTGGAGTGTGCCTTGATTTGAAAAGGTGGAATTTTTTGTTTCAAACCGTAAGCTTCAATAATCATTTGTCAAATCCATTTTGAAAGGGTAGACTTTGACGCTACCTGTCCTCTATTGGGTAGTACGAACAAAACATCCGTTTTGCGAACTTGAGCAGTTGCTTCCAGGTAGGCCTTGACTGCCCTTACTACATCCAAAGAATGTAGTGACTTTTCTTCCGTAGAACAGGGATCTGGAAAAAAGGAGGGCAGAACAATATCTTGGCTTAGATGGAAATCTGAAACCACTTTTGGTAGAAAGCTAGGATGAGGGCGCAATACCACTCTATCCTTATGCATGATTAAATAAGGCTCTTTACAGGAAAGGGCTGCTAATTCTGATACTCTTCTAGCAGAAGAAATGACTACCAGGAAAATTAACTTTCTTGTCAACAAGACCAAGGGAATCTGACGTATTGGTTCAAAAGGCTGTTTCTGTAAAACTGACAGAACCAAATTCAAGTCCCAGGGGTTTAGGGGCGTTTTAACCGGAGGATTAAGACGCGTCACCCCTGCATAAAGCTTCGGACCAAAGAATGTGAAGCAAGTGGCCGTTGAAATAATACTGATAAGGCCGAGACCTGGCCCTTGATGGTACTCAAGGCCAGCTTCATTTCTAATCCTATTTGTAGAAAGTCAAGAATTCTACCGATGACATATTTTCTGGGATGCCAACCCTGGCTTCACACTAGGATACATAAGTCTTCCAAACTCTATGATAAATCACTCTGGAAGCTGGCTTCCTTGCATTGATTAAGGTAGAGATCACAGGACTTGAAAGCCCACAACTCTTCAGAACGTGGGTTTCAATAGCCAAACCGTCAAATTTAGCGTTTGTAAGGCAGAATGGAACACTGGACCTTGAGATAACAGGTCTGGACGTGACGGAAGGGTCCACGGGGAACCCACTGTCATCCTTACTATTTCTGCATACCAAGCTCTCCTGGGCCAGGCTGGGGCTACCAGAAGTACCGACTACTTCTCCTGCCGGATCCTGCGAAGGAGCCGTGGCAGTAGCAGAATAGGAGGGAATGCATAAATCAGTGAGAACCGATGCCACGGAATCACCAACGCATCTGTCCCGCATGCAAGAGGATCCTTTGTTCTTGCCACAAACTTGTCGTCCTTTTTGTTGAATCTGGATGCAAAGAGATCTACATCTGGAACCCCCCATCTTTGGCATATGGCCCAAAAGACGTTGGGGTGAAGAGACCATTCCCCTGGGACTAACCGCTGGCGACTCATATAGTCCGCCTGCCAGTTCTCTATCCCTAGAATGAAAACTGCCGATATGCATGGCACATGCTTTTCTGCCCAGACTAAAATCTGGTTCACTTCTCTCTGAGCTGCACGACTCCTGGTGCATCCTTGATGATTGATATAAGCCACTGCTGTGGCATTGTCGGACTGGATCCTGACAGGGCAACCCTGTAGCCTGAGAGTCCAGGCCCTTAGGGCTAGATACGCCGCACGGATCTCAAGAATGTTAATGGGTAAAGTCCTCTCGATTTCGGACCATTCCCCCTGGACCGCAGACTGTTACAGAACTGCTCCCCAACCCGAAAGACTGGCATCCGTTGTTACCACTGTCCAGGTAACCGGTAAAAAGGATTTCCCTTTTTGCAGGTTTTCGGGTATTAACCACCAACTGAGGCTCTGACGCACTGTAGGAGACAGATGCATCGGAAAATCTAATGCCTGTACCTTTTTGTTCCAAGCAGACAGGATACTGTGTTGCAGCAGTCTTGAATGAAACTGAGCATAGGGAACTGATTCGAATGAAGCCACCATCTTTCCCAGCAGCCGCATACAAAGGCGGACAGAAGGACCCTTTTTGGTCCTGACTACCTGAATCAGTTCTCTTAAGGCACTGATCTTTGCCTGAGGTAAAAATACCTTCTCTTGGCTTGTATCTATGACCAGGCCCAAATACTCTAGTCTTCTTACTGGTTTTAAGAAAGACTTTTCTAAGTTGAGAATCCAACCTAGGTATTCCAAGTGTGGTCACCAAGTTCTGGTTCAAGCAGGCTACCGACCGGTCTATCAAGAGCAGGTCGTCTAGGTATGCTATGACAGTTATACCTTGGGCCCTTAATCTGGCTAGAGGAAGAGCCAAGATCTTTGTAAACACCCGAGGTGCAGTGGCTAGCCCCAAAGGCAGGGCTACAAACTGAAAATGGCGTTTTTCTATTTCGAAACGCAAATACTTTTGATGAGCAGGGAACGCATCCTTGATGTCTATTGACGCCAGAAATTCTCCTCCTTGTAGGATGGAGACTACTGACCGAATTGATTCCATGCGAAAAGATTGAATCTTTAGGAATTGGTTTAGATCCTTTAGATCCAGGATGGGTCTGACATCTCCATTTGGTTTTCGAAGCGTGAAAAGGTTGGAATAAAATCCCAATCCCTGTTGTTCCATGGGAACCACCACGATGACCTTTTGTGACAATAGTCGCTCCAATGCTAGAAGGAGCGACTGCTTTTTCTCCGGATCTCTGGGGACATTTGATCTGAGGAAACGAGGAGAGGGGAATTCTTGGAACTCCAGTTTGTAACCTAGAGTTACCGTGGAGATTACCCATCTGTCCTGGAAATCCTCCTGCCAGAGCTCTGAGAACTGTAGCAGTCTTCCAACCGAGCGAGCGGGGGCGCTCCTTCATAAAGAGGCTTTAGCGTCTTGTCTAGTAGGCTTCTTCCCCCAGGACTTCTTTTGTCCCTGGGGTCGACTCTGAAATTTATTTCTTGAACCTGACGGAGGAGGCCGCCGCGACTGCCTGGAAGCTGATGCTCCTGGCACTGGGGAAAGAGCCCGTTTAAAAGAGGGACGCTTACTCCTTTTCTTAACAGGTAAGAGAGTGCTTTTCCTACTAGAGATCTTTTGGATATAGTTGTCCAAATCCTCTCCAAACAGCCTAGCACCACGAAATGGAAATCCAGCCAGAAGCTTCTTACATGGTGCTTCGGCTGACCATTTTTTAACCATAAGATTCTGCGCATATGCACCAACCCAAGCGAAAGGCGAGAGGTTTGGATGATAGAATCTCTGATAGCGTCAACAGCAAAACATAAGGCCGCTGGAAGATTGGCCAACCCCCGGGCCTGCTGTTCAGGTAGAACTTTGAGGACTTGTTTAACATGGTTTCTCAAGTATTGACAGACCCCGATCGCTGCTACTAAACCCGCTAAGGAAAAAATATTTTTTAACAGGGATTCCATCTTTTTATCAATTGGATCCCTGAGCATCTGAGCATTGTCGACAGGACAAGTCAGACTTTTATTTACTGAGGAAATGGCGGCGTCAACTGCCGGTATACCCCACATTTTTCTAAACTTTTCTTCCATAGGATAAAGTGTTGAAAATTTTTTAGGCGGAAAAAAAACGTTTATCTGGGTGATCCCACTCAGAATAAATGAGCTTTTCTAGTAAATTATGAACAGGAACAGCATGTGTTGTTTGAGGAGGCTTCAGTGAACCCAAAGAAGAGGAGGGTTCTTTAACTGACTCAGAAATTCGGGCAACTTAAATGTGGAACGGACCAACCCAGGATCTGTACTAACACCTTCTCATCCTGAGAAGCTGAAGAGGGTCCCTCTCCACTTGATTCCTCAGAAGAGGAATCATCAGTCCCATCCCGCTCCTCTGAAAGGGATTCCTCTCCTTTTTCCCAGAGTTCCTCTGCTTGAGGGTCCTGGGTAACAGAGGGAGACCTAGTGCATTTTCTTCCACTGAGTGAAGACGCAATTAAGGCCATTAGTCTTTCCTCTAGTCCATTAATAGTTGAGGAAAAAACCTCCTGCATAATGTATACAGGGGCTGAAGTGCCAGAAGCAGATGCAGCCCCTGACCCCGATGGCTCACCCTGTCCAGCCATCCCAGATCCTTCATGGGGGGAAGGTGCTGCAGAAGGGGGGTCCTCGGAGCCCGAAGGAGATCCCCTAGAGCCTCTGGTTTTTGGGGTATTTGTACCTCTTCTACCCATAGTGCAAAGCAACAAGGTGGAGGTATCACACAAATGAAACACTGACTGCTGAGCGATGTAGTACAGCAAATGTCGCTGCTATCAATGCCCAGTTTAGTGTTTCTAAGTAAATGCCTGGGAGAATGCCTGCGTCCCACCTTACATGCGACCGTTAGCTCTGTGTCCCTCCATAGGCTGTGCGCACCTGAAAAAAGTGTGCTCTTATAGCCTGTGCAGCCGGCGATGTGGGCGTCTAAGCACGCCGGATGTCGTGCTAATGCTCCGCCCCCCCTCCTCCGACCACCCCTCCCGCCCCCCCCTCGTTTCTTTCAAAAACGTGCGCTTTCCCGCACGTGCTGATCCTCCGGGACAAGCATGGAGGGGAGGCTGGGGTGGAGGAGGAAAGGAGAGGGGCCGGCAGATGAGGAACCTGCCAACAGTGGTGGTGGTAGCGCAATATACTACCGCTTTTCAGGCCACCCCGGCCCCCCTAAACCTCGGGGGGAATATCCTTGAGGAAAGAGCCCCCCATCCCATCCTACCTGGAGCTCGGCTGGAGGAGCTGTACAGCGTGGACACCGAGACAAACAGATCAAGCATGTGAAGGTATGTGCTCTTGGCAGCCCCTGGTGGCGACAATAGGCATAGCATACATTTACTTAAAGGAGAAACCTACTAGAATTAAAAAATTCTGAGGAATCTCCCTTACCTTATAAATCTGCAGGGTTCTGTTATACAGACCCAATCTTCACCTTTCATGGTGGGCTCCGTTTGAAAAACCTTCAGAGACAGGGGCCCCCTAGAAAAGGAGGATCCGCAGTTCTGGGCCCGTAAAGCACCCCGCCAGGGATATGGCTAGAAAAACCAAATACTGGATCCCGGGGTTCAGCTCTCTAAAAAGAGACGCGTTACAGGTAAGACCTCGTTTCTTCGGACATGAGGCCCGGGTACCATCCAATTCGGCCTAGAAAGGACACCTTGAAATGGATCCGGTTCGCATGGCTTGCCCCAGTATAGGATATAGGATATTCCCTCTGGAGCTCAGCACAGCACATCTTTACACGTGACCAACACCTAAGACGCTGGCGAAAAAACTGAGGTATCCCCAGTAAGGGGAGGGGTTATATAGGGGGTTGAACTTCCTGTCTAGGGTGCGACCAGTGTCCAATCACCTTGTGATACCCATAACCCATCAGTAATTACTGAGACTTTGTGTCCCATGATGTACGAGAAAGAAAAAGCCTCAAACTAAAATAAATAAAGTAAAATGTCCCCGTGTGCTCGCATGCAGAAGCAAATATACGTAAGTCCCGCCCACATATGAAAATGGTGTTCAAACCACACATGTGAGGTATCGCTGCGATCAGTAGAGCAAGAACAATAATTTTGGCCCTAGACCTCCTCTGTAACTCGCAACATGTAACCAGTAAAAGTTTTTAAAGCGTCTCCTATGGGGATTTTTAGGTAGCAAAGTTTGGCGTCATTCCATGAGCGTGTGCAATTTTGAAGGAGACATGTTAGGTATCTATTTACTCGTCATAACTTCATCTTTCACATTATGCAAAAACATTGGGCTAACTTTACAGTTTTTTGTTTCTTTTTTAAAGCACAAAACTGTTTTTTTTTTAAAAAAAAAACGCGTTCGAAAAATTGCTGCGCAAATACCGTGCGAGATAAAAAGTTGCAACGACCGCCATTGTATTCTCTAGGGTCTTTGCTAAAAAATATATATAATGTTTTGGGGTTCTATGTAATTTTCTAGCAAATAAATTATGATTTTTACATGTAGGAGAGAAATGTCAGAATTGGCCTGGGTGCTCCTAGAATGCCTGATGGTGCTCCCTGCATGTTGGGCCTCTGTATGTGGCCATGCTTTGTAAAAGACACACACATGTGGTATCAACGTACTCGGGAGTAATAGCAGAATGTGTTTTGGGGTGTAATTTGTGGTATACATATGCTGTGTGTGAGAAATAACCTGCTAATATGACAATTTTGTGAAAAGAAAAAAAAATCTTGATTTTGCAAAGAATTGTGGGAAAAAATGACAACTTCAAAAAACTAATCATGCATCTTTCTAAATACCTTGGAATGTTTTCTTTCCAAAAAGGGGTCATTTGGGGGGTATTTGTACTTTTCTGGCATGTTAGGGTCTCAAGAAATGAGATAGGCCGTCAGTACTTCAGGTGTGATCAATTTTCAGAGATTGGCACCATAGCTTGTGGTCTCTATAACTTTCACAAAGACCAAATAATATACACCGATTTGGGTTATTTTTACCAAAGCTATGTAGCAGTATAAATTTTGGCCAAAATATATGAAGAAAAAGTTACTAATTTGCAAAAATTTATAACAAACGAAGAAAAATGAATTTTTTAACAAAATTTTCGGTCTTTTTTTCTTTTATAGCGCAAAAAATAAATAACCCAGCGGTGATTAAATACCACCAAAAGAAAGCTCTATTTGTGTGAAAAAAAGGAAAAAATTTTCATTTGGGTACAGTGTTGCATGACTGAGTAATTGTCATTCAAAGTGTTAGAGCACCGAAAGCTGAAAATTGGTCTGGTTATTAAGGGGGTTTAAGTGCCCAGTGGTCAAGTGGTTAAGCCAATTAGCCTCATGCTCTAATCGTGTGCTTCTAAAAAAAAAACCTAAAAAACCCCACTGGAATCCATGTGTCCGACGCCCTGCATGTAGCTCAGGGGCCAGGCGCATGCATTGGGGGGGGGGGGGGCGGCGCCCCGTATGCATGTGAAAATCTGCATTTATTTATAGAAAATTAAAATAGAACCCCTCAAACAATATATATTTTCTGAATGAAAAGTCCTAGAAATCTCCATAGGCGACACTTTAAAAGTATTTACAAATGGTTTAAGGCTTGTCTCTGTGCTGTTTGGCGTATTGTAACCGGGATACTTTGTGGCATTTGCGTAGTAATGGCTTTCTTCTGGCGACTCGACCATGCAGCCCATCTTTCTTCAAGTGCCTCCTTATTGTGCATCGTGAAACAGCCACACCACATGTTTTCAGAGAGTCCTGTATTTCACCTGAAGTTATTTGTGGGTTTTTCTTAGCATCCCAAACAATTTTCCTGGCATTTGTGGCTGAAATTTTAGTTGGTCTACCTGACCGTGGTTTGGTTTCAACAGAACCCCTCATTTTCCACTTCTTGATTATAGTTTGAACACTGCTGATTGGCATTCTCAATTCCTTGGATATCTTTTTATACCCCTTTCCTGTTTTATACAGTTCAATAGCCTTTTACCACAGATCCTTTGACAATTCTTTTGCTTTCCCCATGATTTAGAATCCAGAAACGTCAGTGCAGCACTGGATGAAAGATGCAAGGGTCTGTCAGGAGTTCAGAAAATCATTGACCTTTTACACTTACACACACACACACACACACACACTAATAACAAGTAATAGCCATTCTAACCCCTTTGTGTCAACTTGTGTGCATGTTATCAGGGTATGTAAACTTTTGATCAGGGTCATTTGGGTAGTTTCTGTTGCCATTATGATTTTAAAAAGAGTAAGTACAGTTGATTGATAATAAATGGTTTCAGCCAAACACTAACCATGAGTGAAAAATGTTTTTGTGTTATTCACAAAAATGGCCAGGAAATCATAATTCTGCCAGGGTATGTAAACTTATGAGCACAACTGTGTATGTATGTATATATATCTATGTATATTGATTGATTAAAGTCCTGCTATGTAAATGTTCTATGGAGATAGAAAAACAGTATAGTATCAAATATATTGTTTTTTTTTTCTTGCAATTTGTTGCATTTCAGATTTTTTTTTTTTTTTTTTTAAATCAAAGATTCACTCATATGTTGCCATGTGTTTACTTCAAGGTTTTTGAAGCCGTTATTGCTTGGGTAAACCACGATAAGGATGTACGTCAGGAGCACATGGCACATCTGATGGAACATGTCCGTCTTCCATTACTTTCCAGGGACTATTTAGTACAGGTAAGATGAAACAGATTCACAATATACTGAATTTGAATTCCCTTTTCTCTTATTCTCAGAGACTAGAAGGAGTGGTATGTTGTAAGAGCCAACAGCTTTCCTCCCTTTTTTTTTTTTTTTTTTTTTTGGGTGTTAATTGCTTCTTGATTTCCTTTGGGCTGGGTTGGATTTTGATATTTCAGTACCAGTTGGAATTGGCAGGCACAGTTCTGCAGGGGAGCGAAAAGGCTTGGTCATTGGAGCAAGTCTTTGAGTTCCTTGACAGTACTGTGCAGCCCACTTTGGCAAATTACTCTGTGATGCACTGCAGTATGGAGCTGCACAAAAGTCTTTGGTCAACATCCTCTTTGCATAGGACCCTGTGTTTGAGGATGTTCATTTTCAGTAGATCTGTTGAAATGTGGTTTAAAGGTGTCCAAACACAAAAAGCAAAAAATATACATTGCGGTGGCTGTAGCAGGCTGGGTTCACACTGCTGGCAGATGGGGCTCACAGCAGGGGTCCGGTGTGTCCATGTTCTCCATTTCAGAGAAGAACCAGGGCCGAATTTTTGCCTAAATTCGGCCCTGAAACGGAGCCAAAGACACACAGGACTCCTGTGCAAGCCACTCCGCAGCTGCCCCGGAGATATGTGAACCGGCTCCATAGAGGGCCGGTCACAATTTCCTGTCATGCGAATTCGATGCGGAAAAACACGCATCCAATAACACACTTCCTGTTCCATTATGACAACACTGACTGATAAGAGTGCAGGAAGATAGCTTACTCAATTTCTGGCAGGATCAAAACATAACTATATTCCAGCACATGCTCCACTCAATTTGATTGTGGTTGCTACCTCTCGAACTATATTACATGGATTATAAATGTCCCCTATAATAGTTATTAAACACTTCTGAGAAAAGGGTTTTCTCACCACTGGAGGGATCAATTTTATAGGCAAATCTGTAGGGATGCTGAAATTAATCGTTGCATCGCGATTCGGGTGTCCCCGATGCGGCATTGATGCATAGGGACCGGAAAATCGATTGTGGGTGACGTCATGGCGACTAGCCTCTCCCCTCCCGCACTCGGACCGTATTTTTAAAAGTTCTTTCTTTTAATAAATTCTGTGTTACAATAGATGATGTGCCCCCGCTGTGTGTGTTTTTTAAAAAACGATGTGACTTCATAACAAATTTCCCCGTAGTACGATATATCCCGGTCATGTGACTCCCGTCCCGCCCCTCTCCGTTCTCCTCTCCGCTCTCCTGAGTCCTGACGTCAGCGGGGAATTCTCAGTCCCTCCCGCCTCTCTTCTGATGCGATAGCTATAGTCAGCGGGTGGGGCTGAGAATTCCCCGCTGACGTCAGGACTCAGGAGACGTGAGAGGAGAGGGGCGGCACGGGCCGGGAGTCACATGACCGGGATATATCGTACTACAGTGAAATTTGGTATGAAGTGACATCGTTATTTAAAAAGCACATACACAGTACAGCGGGGCACATCATCCATTGTAACACAGAATTTATTAAAAGAAAATAATTTTAACAGTAACCGTACACCTCTCGCTCCGTGCTGACAGGTCCCTGGCTATCCTGTGTACATTCCACTGTTAACTCCTAGTGTGCTGGAAGGTGCAAACAGGAATGCCAAGGAACTGTCAGCACCAGTGGTGGCCCGTGCATTGGGGGGGGCGGGTAGTGATGGCTGCATTTGACGGGCACAGGTGGCTGCGTTTGACGGGTACAGAGAGGCTGCATTTGACGGGGGAGGTTCAGTATTTTTCAGTTTGTTTGCGCCCCCCAAAAAATTTGGAGCACCAGCTGCCACTGGTCAGCACAGAGACAGTACAGGGAACTTCACAGGGATGTTTGTCATCTGTGGATTGTAATCCCTCCTGACCTCCCAGCAGTAGTGTGTGTGAATCTCTGTACCTTGTAGTGCACCGGATTACTGCACTTTTTAAGGGAGTGAGGTTATTTTTAATTCAAAGCGGAGTTCCAGTAAATTTTTTGTTTATTAAAAGTCAGCAGCTACAAAAAAAGTGTATCTACTGACTTTTAATAAAAAAGACACTCACCTGTCCCACAATCAGTGTTCTTCCCGGAAGTTACATTTACAAATGCAGTGTTGCGACTTACGAACAGCTTCGACTTACGAACAAACCTACAGTCCTTATTGTGTTCGTAACTCGGGGACTTCCTGTGCATGTGTCTGGCTGTCTTTTACCTGTATGATGGCAGACGACAGTGCGCCATTTCGCCTTGGTTCGCCATGACACACGTGCATTCACAAGAGCGCCGCTGTGCTCAGCAGTTTGTCGGCCAAGGCACACGCTGCTTTGTCGCACATGCGCCGTAGCCGCACAAAGATTTGCATCATACACGAATACAGCCACGCCCGTTCGCCGGGACCGCACACGTGCGAGCATGCGCACGCATGCACAGAACGTTCTGACGCACAGCCAGCTTATTTAAGCTGTGTTTGCCAAGCATGCGGTGCTTCCAGAAGACAGCTGTGGAACACAGAGCAGGCTCTGAACCAGGCATTTGCAGCGATTTATTTCTCCTTACCCGGGTCACGTGAGTCACCAGGTGTTGTTTGGCAGGCTAAAGGTGCTTAGCAGGATTGTTGCATAGAGGCTTGGTGAGCCCTATTAAAGGGTCTCCCTTCTGAGGTGTGTTAATACTCCACCCAGGTACTCTTTTTGTGGCTAGTAAATGTCTTCAAAAAAGAGGAGCGGGACTAACACTACAGGGAAGGGCACACCTATGTCGTCAGTAGTTCATGATGAACCTAATCGTATCCCTAGTGTTGTATCCCCTGAAAGACCAGAGGCTTACGGGCAATCTGAGCCTCTGCGCCTATCTGGTATTGTGCCTATTGTCAACACTGCTGCTTCACCCTTATCACAAAGGATGAACTGTCCTCGGCCTTAGCCAGGTTAGAGCACAGGATTGCTGGCATGATTGCCTTCATCCCGCAGGGTGGCAAGAAGTGTGACAGATCCCCCTCCCTGGAGCAGGAATGGGTTAAGAATGGGGAAGAGCTATAAAAGCTCTGGATTCTGTGGATGGCCTGGCAGATGAGTCTGCTTCCGCGCAATCTGGACAAGAAGATATCCTTTCTTTTACCAAAATGGTTCGGTCTGCCTTCAAGTGGCCTATTGCAGAGGTTACTGAGCCCCCCTGGTCCTCTTTGGGGTCCCTATGGCCTCTTTTCAGGCCGCACAGGCTTTCCCCTTACACCGTCTTTTGGAACAGGCAGTGTATGCTGATTGGGAACATCCTGACAGGATTTTTGTTCCTCCTAAGAGGTTTTCCCTTTTATATCCCATGGATGAAAAGTTCATTAAAGCGGAGTTCCACACAAAAATGGAACTTCCGCTTTTCGGAACCCTCCCCCCCTCCGGTGTCACATTTGGCACCTTTCAGGGGGGAGGGGGGTGCAGATACCTGTCAAAGACAGGTATTTGCACCCACTTCCGAGTCTATGCTTCTTCCTGTCCCGACCGCGCTGTCTGCTGGGAACACACAGCTCCCAGCAGAGAGCGAGGACCACTAGGGACGCGCAGCGCGACTCGCGCATGCGCAGTAGGGAACCGGGAAGTGAAGCCGCAACGCTTCACTTCCTGATTCCCTTACCTAGGATGGCGGCGGCAGCTGCCGAGAACCGAGCGGGTTCTCGGCGTCCCCTGCCGACATCGCTGGACCCCGGGACAGATAAGTGGCAATGTATTAAAAGTCAGCAGCTGCAGTATTTGTAGCTGCTGGCTTTTAATATTTTTTTTTTTTTTTTGGCGGTGTGGGTGAACCCCCGCTTTAAGAAGGGGAGCATGCGAGCCTCTCTTGCAGCAGTCTCTTCCTTAAACAAGAACTTAACTTGTCCGGTAGATAACGCACAAGGCTTGAAAGACCCTGTTGACAAGAAATTGGAGTCATTATTAAAGGCTTCCTTTTCTTTGGCCAGTTCAGCTATTCAGCCAGCTGTTGCAGCAATTGGTATCTGCCAGTCTGTAAAGGACAGATATTCCTTGAGCGCTGTGTTTTGCTGTTAACGCCTTAAATTATTCAATACAGCAGGTTTCCTGTCTGTACATATACGCAGACTTTTGTGGCTTAAGAACTGGTCAGCCGAGCTTCCTTGTAAAAAGTTATTTACAGGTTTCCCCTTTCATGGGGAACATTTATTTGGTGATCATTTGGACAAATATAACCAAAAGATTTTCGGAGGGAAGAGTTCTCTACTTCCTGTGAAGAAAAGCACCAGGCGTCCCTCGTTTAAAACCTTTAGGGACTGCTTTCTCAAGTGTCTCAGTGCCAAGGCAGTTTCGCCGCAAGGCCAGGGATAGAAAAAGCCCTGGGTCCAAAACTCCTCTAAACCCAGCACCAAGCCCTCCTTTTGAGGGGACGCCCCCACTCGGGTAGGGGAAGGCTGCTGCACTTTGCGGACATTTTGGAGAACGATAGTTCAGGACGAGTGGGTCACCTCAACTGTATCCCACGGTTACAAGCTGGAGTTGTGGGGGGGTTCCCCCTCAGAGGTTTCTAAGATCCAGTGTTCCCTCAGATCCTCCAAAAAAAATTCGTAGAGGTTCCTGTATCCGAAAGAGGCGCAGAGTTTTACTCAAATCTGTTTGTGGTTCAAAAACCAAATTGCGGACACAAGGCCCATTTTGGACCTAAGATCCCTGCACCAGTATCTACTGAACCAGCCCTTTCGGATGGAGTCTGCACGCTCAGTAGTAGCCTCACTCCAGATTGGAGACTTTCTAGTCTCCATTGATAAAAAAGATGTGTATTTACATGTACCTATCTTTCAGCCTCATCAGAGGTTCCTGCGATTTGCATTTACAGTTTGTGGCTCTACCCTTTGGGTTGCTATACTCCCTGGGTCTTCACAAAGGTCCTAGCACCAGTACTGGGTCTTTTAAGGGCCCAAGGGATCTTGGTGCTCGGGTATCTGGATGACCTCCTGCTCAGAGATCACTCACTACAGGCTCTAGAACAGAGCATAACATACACGGTTATGTGTTCGGTGCACTTTGTCTGCAGCACTGTGAGTACCCTGGAGGGTTTGGAGGAGATGGGGGAGATGGTCCATTGTGTTGGAGCCTAGTAGTGCTGGAACTTTGTCTTCTGTAACCAGAAATTGGGGGAGAGCGGACACAGGTGGTGAGTGGCACCTCTGCATAAATTATGCTTGACCTGTGACAGTGCATGGGAAGATTGCTCTGAACTCTATGCATTATACGAACTGCAAATAAACCCTTGTACTGTGCTGCTGCCACCTGGGGCATAGGCTATTGATTGCTGACTGTTAAAAGAAGTTGCTTTACAGACATTTTGTTCTCTCTCTCCTGGTACAGTCATCTCTGGTCTTTTTGGGACTTCACTATATTATGCCATATAATAACTAGGAGTATATGGACTTATAGCCCCTAGGCTCAGTGCTGCCGATGCCTGCCTTATAGTATATCAGCCTAAAAATTCCAGAGAGAACCATTACCTCACCTAAATTACAGGACGCTAATGCATGGCATCTGGAAAGGATGCTGGCGCTGTCTGTTTGCTGCCTCTCCAGTCGCTTTTCCAGTCGAGCCAAAAAATGACTAGTTGATCTCTTTTAAGCTAAACCTTTTAATGCTTTCTTAATAACCTTTTATTATTTGTGCCATCGACCAGAGGATCTTCTTAAATAACCATTTATTATATGCACCACCGAACTACGGGCCTTTCTGGATAGCTATCTGGTAGTTTTCGAGTCTAGTGGTGGCTTATCTGTGGCTGCTAGGAAAACACCTGCCTGGAGACTCCCTGGAATTGGCTTGTTTCAGTTTGTTTATGCTATTGTGAAGTGCTTCTGGGAAGTCTGAAATCACACATCACCGCTGCCACAGAGTTGAATGTCCTTGTAGCTAGTATTCTGGCTACACAGCTAAAAACAACCTGCACTTCTACCATGCTGCCGTCGCCACAATCACTATGCTTGAGTTACTCTGTCAAGCAGCTGTTAAGTTTCAGCTGTTTTTTTCGCTCCACCGTGCATTGCAGTGATTAAACAGCTGGGACTTCTTCGCCGTCCTCGCTACATCCATAGAAGTTTTCGCCAAAAGTTTGTCTGCTCACAGACAAGCCATACCATTCCTGCTCTTTGGTCAGCAACGCGAACTGTCGTTCCATGCACGCGTCATCAGAGTGCTGTCTTCTATCGAAGGTGTGGTTTGGACATCTCTATGGCAGCATCTTTTAGTGAGCTGAATGGGAAACGTGGAGTGGACTTTAGTCTGCTACGGCCGGTGCAAAGACTTGTTGCATCGTCAAGTAGCAAAATTGAACTCTTAAGTGCGCAGTCTATTACAAACAAATCCTGCCTCATTCACAATCATATCCTGGATAAATGTCTGGCCTATATGTCCTCGCTACATCCCCACTTACAACCTGTCTGGAGGAGATAAAGAGATGGATGGAGCATATTTTTCTTCAACTAAACAGTTCCAAAACTGAAGTCATCTTGATTGGCACTCCTCACCAGATCAAATTATCTATAACCAGCATCACCTTTTCTGGTTCTAATATCCCCCCTCATCAACAAAATCTTGGTGTAAAAATGGACTCCCAACTCACTTTTGAAGCCCATATAAATAACCTATGCAAGACCTCTTTTTACCATCTCCGTAATATTTCTAAACTCCGTCCAATTCTTTCTCTCCCAGATGCCGAAAAGTTGGTTCATGCTTTTGTCTCCTCCAGACTGGATTATTGTAACGCACTTCTCATTGGGATTCCTAGAAGGAGTCTGCAGAGGCTTCAGTACATCCAAAGCTCTGCAGCAAGGATCCTGATGAGAGTGCAGAAACATGAACACATTACCCCCATTCTTCACTCACTCCACTGGCTTCCTGTCTCCACCAGAATTGAGTACAAGGTCTCTCTCCTCACACAACAATGCATACATGGACATGCCCCCCCTTATCTCAAAGAACTTCTCAAATTACAAAACACGTCACGTTCCCTCCGTTCCACTCACTCAAACCTTCTTCAAATACCTAGAACTAGGCTGAAGAAAATGGGAGACAGGGCTTTTTGTGCAGCTGCCCCACACCTGTTGAATGCCCTACCTGACACCTTGAGGGCCCTGCAATCCACTGACTGTTTTAAAAAAGGTCTTAAGACCTTTCTTTTTAGTAAAGCTTTTTGTCCTTTTTAGATGTCCGTTCTGTTGTATAAACTGCTAATTTTTTCTTTTTTTGTTTCTAACTTGTAGCACTTTGAGATCTTTTGATGAAAAGGGCATTATAAATAAAATATTATTATTATTATTGTCACCTTTTTTCTCTCAGCCTTGTTCAGCGGAAGAGAGACGACTGCATTCCTTGGATGTTGTCTGGGCAGTCCAGGTTTATTTGTCTAGATCTGTGGAGATCCGCAGATCAGACTCCTTTTTTGCTTTACCAAAAGGACCCAAGAAGGAGTAGGCAGCTTCCAAAGCTTCCATTGCCAATTGGATCCGTCAATTGGTCATTCAGGCCTATGGTCTGAAACGTAAAGCTCCTCCCTTTAGGGTGAGAGCTCATTCTACTAGGGGTGTAGGAACCTCCTGGGCTTTTTGCCATCAGATATCTGTGGCTCAGATTTGTAAGGCTGCTACCTGGTCTTCAGTGCATATGTTCACAAAATTTTATCAAGTGGATGTCCGAGCATACTTACCTGTAAAATACTTTTTTTTTTTAGTACATCATGGGACACAGAGATCCCTCCCCTCTTTTTTGAGGATTCAGTGCTTGCTATAAAACTGAAGTACTTCCTGTATGGGAGGGGTTATATAGGGGATCACTTCCTGTCTAAAGAACTTTGGTCTACCAGTGTCTATTCACCTGGAGATGAAGTATAACCCATTAGGTAATGAATATTAGCCTAACTCTGTGTCCCATGATGTACTCAAAGAAAAGGATTTTACAGGTAAGTATGATGGAAAAAATCCTATTTTCGGATATTCACTGGATCAACTTTACTTATAAATGTTAGTTATATTATGTGTATCTAGGAAAGAATCCAGGCCTTTTTTAAAGCCATTGACTGAGCTGGCCAGAACCAGCTCTTGAGGGAGTCTATTCCACATTTTCACAACTCTTACTGTGAAGAAGCCTTTCCGTATTTGGAGATTAAATCTCTTTTCCTCCAAAGATAAGGTCCTCCTGTGAGGACCTTAACGTGAATAAGTCAACACCAAGTTCACTATTTTATTAAAAATTTTTAAAATAAAAATAAGTTCACTATATGGACCACTTTTATTTATACACGCTGATCATATCCCCCTTAACCACTTAAGGACTGTAAGGATTTCTCCCCTTAATGACCAAGCCATTTTTCTGATACTGCAATGTGCAATGTTGTACCCAAGCAAAATTGATGTCCTTTTTTTCCCCCCACAAATAAAGCTCTTTTTTGGTGGTATTTGATCACCTCTGCGGTTTTTATTTTTTGTGCTTTAAACAAAAAAATCGACAATCTTGAAAAAAAAAACGAAAAAAAAAAAAACAATATTTGTTTACTTTTTGCTATAATAAAATGAAAACAAATAATAATTTCTTCATCAGTTTAGGCCAATATGTATTCTTCTACATATTTTTGATAAAAAAAATCACAGTAGACGTATATTGATGGGTTTGCACAAAAGTTATAGCGTTTACAAATAAGGGATAGATTTATGGCATTCTAATTTTTTTTTTTACTAGTATTGATGGCGATCTGCGATTTTGCGGACTCACTTTGGGACCATTGACATTTATACAGCGATCAGTGCTATAAAAATGCACTGATTAATGTGTAAAGGTCACTGGCAGGGTAGGGTTAACACTAGGGGTGATCAAGAGGTTAAATGTGTTCCCTGAGAGGTGCTTCTAACTGGGGGGGGGGATGGGACTGACTAGAGAAGGAGAGAGATTGCTCTTCCTAATCACTAGAACAGCAGATCTGTCTCTCCTCCCCTATCAGAACGGGGATCTGTCTGTTTACATTGACAGATCCCCGTTCTGGCTCTCTTTCCCATGATCGCAGGTGGCTGGAGGACATCGCAGCCGCCGGCCACACGCATCAGGTCCCTCCGCAGTGTGGCAGCGCGCACGCGCCCCTGCTATGGCTCTTAAAGGAGCTGACGTACAGGTACGGCGATTCGCGGGAACTTGCCAACCTGCCACTGTATAATGAAGGCGTCTGGTTTGCAAGTGGTTAACCTCCTCTTAAGAGAAAATAAATTCAGTTCCTCTCACCTTTCGTCATAGCTGAGCTCCTCCATGCCTCATCAGTTTGGTTGCCCTTCTCTGCATTTTCTCCAGTTCCCCGATGTATTCTTTTTGTGAACTGGTGCCCAAAAACTGAACTGCATATTCCAGATGAGGTCTTACTAATGATTTGTACAGAGGCAAAATTCTCTCTCTCTCTCTCTCTCTCTCTCTCTCTCTCTCTCTCTCTCTCTCTCTCTCTCTCTCTCTCTCTCTCTCTCTCTCTCTCTCTCTCTCTCTCTCTCTCTCTCTCTCTCTCTCTCTCTCTCTCTCTCTCTCTCTCTCTCTCTCTCTCTCTCTCTCTCTCTCTCTCTCTCTCTCTCTCTCTCTCTCTCTCTCATCTTTGCTCACCTTGGAAACCGCAGCTTACACCCTAGTATGTATGATGCATGCATATTCTTAGCCCCCAAGTGCATAACTTTACATTTATCAACATTAAACCTCATTTTCTACATAGTTGACATGCAATTAAGGTCAGTTTGTAAGTTGGAGACCTCCTGTAAGGTCGGTTTTCCACTGCATAGCTTGGTGTCATCTGCAAAGACTGAAATGGTTCTTTTAATTCAAGATCCTATATCGTTTATAAAAAAAATTCTAAAGTAAGGGTCCCAACACTGAACCTTGGGGTACACAATTGATAGACCATTCAGAGTATGAATCATTAAAACCAGACGTGCACTATACTATCTAGATTAAAAAAAAAAAAACCTACATGAGTTAATGGGGTAACATACCTTAAATACACTTAGCAGCAGTTATGAAAGGACAGAGAGCCTTTTGGGCTTTCCTTAAGACAATTGAAGCGCCTGCTGAGAATTCGAAGTACAAAACTCATATTATATATTTATTAATTTGGCATTTATTTATACATTCAAGGTCTCTATTAAAAAAGATGTGATCTGTTTTCTTGCTTAAGCTGTTTAGACCAAGATGCGCACCTTAACCACTTCCCGACCCAAAGACGTCAAATGACGTCTTTGACTTTCAGTGGGAATATCTGAATGATGCCTGCAGCTACAGGGCATCATTCAGATATCCTTGTTTTCAGCAACGATTCTGTGCACGGTTCTGCCGCTTGATTGTTCTTACAGGCGTCCGCTGCTTCTCCAGGCTCTCCCATGCCATCGGGGACCCGGAGAAAGAATCGTCAGCCGCCAGATGACGACCATAGAGATTTCCGGTGACCAGATGGTCACCAGTCATCTCTATGACCGTCAGAGGCCCGGGCGTGACGTTATGATGTCACGTCCGGGCCGCGGATGTAAACAAAGCCGCAATCGCGGCTGATAAGCATGAGATTTTGGAATTTTTTTTCATGATCTCATGCTTTCCAGCTTGGAGGAGAGATGTGGGGTCTTATTGACCCCACATCTCTCCATAAAGAGGACCTGTCATGAACGATTCCTATTACAAGGGATGTTTACATTCCTTATAATAGGAATAAAAGTGATTAAAAAAAAAATTGTAAATGAAACTGTAAAAATAAAAAAATTAAGTAAAATAAAAAAAAAAAAAATTTAAAACGCCCCTGTTCCCGGTAGCTCGCGCTCAGAAGTGAACACACACGCAAGTCCCGCCCACATATGTAAACACTGTTCAAACTCCACATGTGAGGTATCGCTGCATGCGTTAGAGCATGAACAACAATTCTAGCACTAGACCTGCTCTGTAACTCTAAACATGTAACCTGTAAAAAAAAATTAAATTGTCGCCTATGGAGATTTTTAAGTACCGAAGTTTGGCGTCATTCCACGAGTGTGCGCAATTTTAAAGCGTGACATGTTGGGTATCTATTTACTCGGCGTAACATCATCTTTCACATTATACAAAAAAATTAGGCTAACTTTACTGTTTTGTTATTTTTGAAATCATGAAACTGTTGTTCTTTTTTTTAAAAAAAAAAACGCGTTTGACAAATTGTTGCGCAAATGCCGTGTGAGATAAAAAGTTGCAACGACCTCCATTTTATTCCCTAGGGTGTCTGCTAAAAAAAAACATATAATGTTTGGGGGTTCCAAGTAATTTTCTAGCAAACAAATGATGATTTTTACATGTAGGAGAGGCGTGTCAGAGTAGGCCCGGTATGGAAGTGGTTCAACAGCCTTACACCATTAAAAAGTTACAAATGGCAGTGAAAGCTCTGGTCCCATTAGTGTAAGGGGGAAATAACAATTAAAAAATGGCTTTATTATAAACTTTCATTAAGGCTTAATGCCATTTGAAACCTCATCTAGATAAGGAATGTGGCAATGCTACAATACCCACCATTTCCTCTGTTATTTAACATTTCATCCTAAAATGCTGATTCATCAGATAAAATAAAGCCGTTAGATTAGCAGTGCCAGAATACATGACAGGGGAATTACTGAAAACATTTGGCATACAATAACTTTTTAATACTCGCCCTTTCCTGTCCAACAGAATTTGTATTAGTAGCTCAGGAAACTATTGTTATGTTTGGATCCATTTCAGTTTTCTCTGTCAAAATGCATACAACTTATTTTTGATATGATAAAAATGGGAAATTCATTTAGATGAAAAATACTTTCCACTTAAATTTCAGCTTGACTACCTCAGACATTTAGATATAAAAATGTGGTGCAGAACGTGGCCATAATTACGATGGAGGTCCCAGATTTCTGCTTTTAGTACAAAATCTTACAGTTCTTCCTGAAATGTATCTTGATTTAATAAGACAATTTAATGATATTTCTATTGAGGATAATGAAGTCTTTAATTTGGACAATTTTTATAGTAAAGTTTCATGTTTTAACTAACAGACTCTGATTTGCTCTATATATGATGAGGGCATGAGGCCAAACCTCCCCATGTCACAGGAAATAATTACTGCACTATGTACTAAAGTATTTTAGTTTTATTCAATATTTTTGTCAATTTAATGTATTGTGATCTACAGTAAATGTAAGATTGTTGTACGAGACTGCTTCCATGCACTTCTGCATCATTGGTGTATGTGATTTTGGTTTCTAAAGTTAGCCATAGAAGGACAGAGATCACCCTGGGATTGACAAGCCAGAAGATATTTACCTGTCCTCTATCAATGTAAACAAGCAAATAAAGACCATCTGCAATGCACCGATACAGATAGAGGTGCAGTTCTAATATTCATGCTCCTTCCCCCTTCTGCTGGCTGGTTTGAGCTTGACGCAGCTGGCTAGTTAGAATTTTGGCTTTGTTGGCTGGCTGGGTGGGCTGAGTTCTAATATAAATGTCTGGGCCTCCCCTCCTAATATGCAGAGTAGCACAGGGAAGCGTTGACAAGACATTGCCACTTGTTCTGGTCTTCACCAATCAATTTTTCACACATATCTCAGGCACTTATTATATAATGTCTTTATTTTGGGTAAAGTGTTTCATGAACAAGTAATTTGCAGTCAAATATCACTGCGTTGAAAAATGGCCTGGTAATAAACGAATATTACAGGCTGGTACTGAAGTGGTTTAAAGTGCAAATCCCAATGTCCAATTAAATCTCTGTGTACAATTATACAGTACTATATATTCTTAGGCAACAATAAATTAAACTTAATAAATTAATAGAAAGGGTGTCCCTTAAATTGGGGTACCCCACCAACGCTATTGGCTCCTACCCTTCTGTGTCTGCCGGTTGGGCTTCTTGTGCTGTTGGGCTTCTTGTGCGTGCTCATTCCCATTGCATTTCCACTGCATTTGTGAAGAAGGCTTCAGGGCACCCAAGAAAGTCCAGCAAGCGCTAGGATGGTCTCCTACAGTTGATTCAACTGCGGGAACGGCGCTTTTCTCCAGGAAAAACCTCAGGGAAAGACTGATATTCTGCAAAAGATACAGGGATTGGACTGCTGAGGACTGGGGTAAAGTGTATTTCTCGGGTGAATCTACTTTCCGATTGTTTTGGGCATCCGGAAAAAGCCTTGTCTGGAGTAGAAAAGGTGAGCGCTACCATCTGTCCTGTGTCATGCCAACAGTAAAGCACCCTGAGACCATTCATGTGTGAGGTTGCTTCTCAGCCAGGGGAGTGGGCTCACTCACAATTTTGCCTAAGAACACAGCCGAGAATAAAGAATGGTATATCCATTAATAAACATCCTCCGAGAGTAACTTCTCCCAAGGATTCAAGAACAGTTTGGTGAGGAACAGTGCCCTTTCCAGCATGATGGAGCACCTTGCCATATGGCAAAAGTGATAATGAAGTGACTTGGGGAACAAAATGTCAAAACTCCCCAGACCTTGATCCCATTGAGAACTTGTGGTCAATCCTCAAGAGGCGGTTGAACAAAAAATACTCCATAAATTCTGACAAACTCCAAGCATTGATTATGCAAGAATGGGCTGCCATCAGTCAGGATGTGGCCCAGGAGTTGATTGACAGCATGCCAGGGCAAATTGCAGAGGTCTTGAAAAAGCACTGCCAATGCAAATATTGACTTTTTGCATAAACTTAATGTAATTGTCAATAAAAGCCTTTGACACTTATGAAATGCTTGTAATTATATTTCAGTATACCATAGTAACATCTGACAAAAAAAAAAAATCTAATAACACTGAAGCAGCAATCTTTGTGAAAAAAAATGTTTGGCCAGGGCTGTACATGAATCAGGTGCAGGCAGAGACAGTTAGGTGCAGAGCCTTGACCTAACTCTAAGGCCTCTTTCACACGGATGATCCGTATGTCCGTTTTTCATCCATCCGTTTTCGGATGAAAAACGGACATACATTCATCCCTATGGAGCGTCGGATGTCAGCGGTGACATGTCCGCTGACATCCGACCCCGCTCCGATCCGAAAAGTGTAACGGAGGAAAAACCTACTTTTCCCTCCGTTTTCGGATCGGATCGGATGACGACGGACACTACGGACCGTCATCATCCGATCCCCCCATAGGGGAGAGCGGCGCTCTGACAGGTCCATCGCTGCACAGTGTGCAGCGATGCACCTGTCATCTTCCTGCTCAGCGGGGATCGGCGGAGCGATCCCCGCTGAGCCAGCGTGTGTTCACGGGGCGGATCATGACTGATCTGCCCCGTGTGAAAGAGGCCTAAAGGATGTCTGACGCCCCTTATGAATTTCTTTGATTGTGTAACATTAATCTACCAATATGGATGACACAGCATAAATGCAAATCCCCTCTCCAAACTTCATCCATCACATATTTGGATGCTCCATAGGAGCAAGAACACTACAGGCATTTGCCTTTGTAATTACTATAGAATTGCTATGTTCTCAAATCTCAAAGCTCTCAGATTCTGCCTGTATGACACCATAAGTTGAGAAATGCGAAGACTGGGTTGTTTAAATACACTGATGCATGTAACATAATTTATGTTTACAAATGCAATAAAAAACATCTTTAAAAAAGTAGTTGAAGTCCCTGAAAAATCCTTTTTTAATTCCTTATACAAGAAGATTGAACGTTTAGCTGTTCTCGCTACAGTTTTTTTTTTTTTGTGTTGAAGAGCAAACCACCCACACAGTGTTCAGTATTCCTGTTTTCTCTCTCTGTAAATACTGCAGTAAACAAATATTTAAGGGACATTCATTGTTGTGGCATTCCTGATCAAATTTTGTGGATTTAACTTGTGTAAAGTTGCTGACATTCTCTTGCTGAAGCATGGAAGATTTTAACCCCATTAACAAGGGGTTAAATGCATTCTGTAAGCTCTAAAATTCTCTTTCTTCCCTGTGTATGAATAACGTAAGTAGTATATTGAGGTGTTGCACCAAACAAATATGAAATCAATTTTTAATCATACATTAAGGAACACAGGAGTATTCAGGTACATCGGGTTATGCAACTGCTTTCAGGAGATTGGATTTTGGGACACCAAGTTTTAAGGCAGCCCAGTATAACTCCTCCCACTCCCAGCATGTTTTTTGCTAGAATGCCAGGAGAATGGACATTTTCTCTCTTCTAAGAGAAGCAAGCTACTTCTTCCTTTTTGTTCGACCATTTATCAATATATTTTTCTGCTTTCCAGATTCTTCAGTTGTTGCAAAGCCAGTATGAATCATTTTGAAGCTCTATGACTTGGGCGATACCTGGCATAGCTTTGGAGGCCATACCTGGACCTTACTGTGAGTAAGACCCAGGCCAGTTCATATCGTTTTCTTGAGCTCCGGACTCTAAGGTGCTCTCCTAAACACCCCTTATGTAATGTGTGAGTTAGCCACACAGTGCTTTGCAGGTCCAGGGCCGTGCTGCACCCACTAGTGGAAGCATGTCCCTGAAGCACCCTGGGGGGGTATTCCCACTGGAGAAGTGAAGTCTGGAATCTGTTTGAAGCCCAGCATGGACTATGGTCACCCACCCAGACTACCATTGGTGAGTAGGTTTGTTCCTGTCCCAGTAGGAGGTGGCACCCTTACATGTGTATTTCCTCTCCCACTTTGGGGGTTACACTGCAGGTTTTACACTCTATTGGAGCATTGTGACTAATTTTTTACTTTTGCATGCACCTCCTGAGGCCAGGACACACATTTTTGGTGGTTTTGAGATTTTTTAAATCTTGCACATTCCTTCCATGGCACATGCTGCTGAACAAATACACTTTTTCTGCATCTCTGCTTGACGTTCAGCCAGCTCCCTGCAAGGTCCTGGATATCTTCTTTCTGCTGCCACGTTTGAGTTGTCGACCTCATTGTGTAAGGAACCCTTTTTTGTGCTACACAAAAACAAGGTTGTTTTGAGGCCTACGTTTTTTCTTCTAAAGGTGGTCTCTTCCTTTCACAATAACGAGAACCTTGTTCTCCCATCTTTCTGTTCCGCTCCACGTCATCTAAAAGCGATTTCTTCATTGTCTGGATGTAGTAAGTCGTGTTCAAGTCTACCTCTCTGCTAGAGCTTTTTATACTGACTGACTTCCACTATTTAGGAAGTACAGTAGGTGTATTCTTTTTAACTAGTCCATGGAATTAAAGGAGATCGAAAGGCAAAACCTTTTTTCTATTTTGAATAAACACCAAAAATTACCGCGCTACTCAAAACAAAGAACTGCTAATGAAATTCTATAAAGTTAAAGCTGCAGTCCTAAAGTGAGGCGTGCACATAAATATACAAAAATAATCAAAAAAGACTGCACTAAAAAAAAAAAAAAGGTGACATAAATAATAACTATGTGTATGGATCTGTAAATAGTGATGAATGACAATCTATCAAATGATCCAAAGTATTAGTATTATGATGAAAACAAAATATCGATAAAATTAATAGAAACAAATATGACAAAATAATAAAATAATGAAAACAGGTATTGAGCACCAAATAACAAAAGTGACCAAAAATGAAGTGAAAATATTCGGAAAAAAACAGTCCTTGGAATCAAGGCAGATTCAATTGGTGATCGTAGAGGTTAAACACCCAACACCCAGTGAGGAATCCTCCACCTTAATAGATGTACGCTTACCAGAGGTAAGCTAGATATCAGCTTATCTGTGGACGTCCACTCAGGGGAAACCAACTCCTCAAATCTCCTCACGGGGAAGGGGCAGGCAGGATCTCTCCGTGCGGTGGATTCAATCAACATAACGGGGGGACCCAGAGGAATAAAGATATTTCTCCATAGTGTGAATCAGTATAACCATTTATTAAAATAAGGAATATACACACTTACATTAAAATCGCGGTAGAAAGCTCATAAGAAATAAGACAGCCGGCCGGCTTGCATACACCCGTTCAGAACGAGATAGGATGGAAACGATGACGTCAGCGCGTCGGCCTTCCGACGTACGTTTCGTCCTATTGGACGTCGTCATGGGAACGGGCGACGCACTGACTCATCGCTATTTGTAGGCACAAAATCAAAACCAAGCCTCGCTCTGAAGCTCGGATGGCGTCACCACAACATCCTCTTTAAGGAGGAAGTGTGTGACATAATGCTAGTGAAATAGGCAAACGATTCACCCGTTTGCCCATCAAACCCTCCCAGCGCCAGAAGAGCCAGAAAGATCTAAGGACCGCAACGAGCGGACCGCATTCAAAGTTAAATAAAAAACAAAAATCAAAAATACATAAATAAAAAATGCATAAATATTGAAGAATTGTGGAATAAAAATTTAAATTTAAAAAACACACTAGGGGACACATATAAATGTTCACATGTGCCCTCTAGTGAAACAAATGGAAATGGCACTTAGGGTTAATGTCAGCAATGTAGGAATATAAAAAAAAATATATATATATAAAAAAAATATATATATTTAGAATACAAGAAACCAGCAGGTAATTAAACCGAAAAATAATGAAAATCAAAAATCTTTTCTCTGATTGTTAGTATAGATATTATGATAATAACGCCACCAGAGATTCAGAGCAAGTTCACAAAATACAATACAGATGTTAGTATGAAAACGTCCTAAGTTATCAATAATCAATAAACAATATATGATGTAAGAGCTAGGATTGGAGATATTTAATTACATGTGATTAATACGTCACCCCTCTCCCCCAAGCTCACTAAAAGAGATGTAATAATGATGAGAGAATGCGAATAAAAACATTCGGTATACTAATTTATGAGTTGTCCAGAAAGGCATTTAAATCCACGTCTACATTAAGCCCAAAAGGGGTGTAGCACTTCAATCTGTATATCCAGGCCATCTCTAGCCTGGAGATCCCCCGTATTACAGACCCCCCCTCCAATGTGGGGTGTATCTGTCAATGCGCAGAAAGATGGTCTTCCTGGGGTCTCGATTGTGTGCTTCAAGATAATGTCTGGAGACCGGGTGTTTGGGGAAACCTGTTAGGATGTTGGTGATGTGCTCGTTAAGCCTTACAGATAGGGGGCGCTTCGTCCTCCCCACGTATTGCAAACCGCAAGGGCATTGGAGAAGATAAACCACCCGCTCTGTGGAACATGTAATGAATGATCTAATTTCAAATTCCATCAAAGTACTGGTGGAAGTGAACTTATGTGTTCTTCTGTGGGTACATCTGTTGTAATATGTTGGCCAATTTATAATGTATAATATTGTATTGGAGTATGGGTTGAGCAGAAATTGCCCAAGCCAACTCAATTTTAAGATAACAGTTGAAGATCCTTTGATGTGCAAGTCTCATGCAAGTCTACCCAGGGGTGTGAGGTATGGGCTGTTAACCTAATTGAACATTTCAAAGGGTACATTGTTTAAAGGACCATAGAAGAAATATTTATTGATGGTAATTAGACCTGAGGGGGTAACAATGGGATCAGGGAGTGTTTTGGGTTGGCCTAGCGGAGGCTCCCTCCTGTGGGGCTAATATATCAGGGGGGCTTGTTGATATGCAGGAATGTAGGTATTCCAAGGGCTCAAAAGGGTGTTCTGTTTATCTAATTAATATATCTAAAGGGGACTTGTTGATGTTGATATGCGGGAGTGCAAATTGGGGTGGTTCACGGCTGTTCAAGTCCTAAATTGGAACGGCCAATCAAATTGCTCAGCCATTCAATATTTAGTGAATATAACACGGCATTCAGTCTATAGGTTTAGTAAGTGAGGCTTGTGTGTGGAAGTTAGGCTTGTCTGTATGGGGGAAGTGAGGCTTATCTGTGTATGCACACTCAGACCTAAGACATGGGACTTTGAATTATATTTCCTCTGTCGGATTTCTTTGTCATCTGTGGACTTTGGACTTTGTTCTGTGTTGGAAGTCAATAAAGTGCATCTCTCTGGAAGAATTGGGTTGCTGCGGAAGAGTACTTATATCATCATCATTATATAATAATACTTACTTATTAATTATCATATCACCCAGAATATATATATTATTATATTCGATCACTACACTGGTGCCGTGACCCGTTCTTTGAACTTAGACCCGATCACTACACTGGTGCCGTTCATGTGACCAGAAGAGCATTTTCGGACTTAGTAACAGAAGTCGGTGGTGACAACAATCCTGTGAGGTGGACAGAAGTCTGATGAAGAACCAAGAGCTGTGCTGTGACTCTGTCTGGTTGTGACATAAGAGAGTCTGATCTACAAATTTAAACAAGTTGGGAACCCCAGAATTATTCTCTGGAGACTGGAAACAACAACAAAAAAAAAAAAAGGACTGTGTCGTGTACCAGAAGACCTGAACTGGAATCTGAAGGAGTAACTAATGCGGTGAGTAAAATATTTCCTTTTTTTTTAATTATTAGTAATATAGTCAAAATGCTTACTCAGTGTGAAGCCAGTATCAGTTCTGATAAAGTTAACAGATGGGTATTAAAATGTATTAAGCGCCATGGCGGTCCTTATGAAATTCCAGAAAAATGTAAGCAGACGTGGACGATGATGAAGGAATTTTTAGAGAAAAATGTTTTTGATAGCAAAATGTCAGAAAGTAAAAGAAAAGGTTGTATTATACAAGGCTTGTTATCTTGCTGTTTAACAATGGAAAGTTCTTTGAATGGTAAGGTTGAGGAAATTACCCAGTTACAGAAGGCAGTTGATAATAGCAACAATGTTTGTGAGAGGTTACAAAACCAATCAGACACCGAGACAGTAAATTTAAAATTGCATGCGGTTACGATTGGAGAAGCTTTACTTGAGAAATCTAAACATTGTGATGAATTATCAGAGGAAAATGAGAGATTAAAATTAAGAATTATGGAATTAGAGAAGAGATCTCAGGAATGCAGATATGCATCAAATCTTGGATTTAGCAATCTGCAGCAAACAGAACCTCATATTAAATCTGATAATTCATTACCAGCTGCACCCACTGTGACTACCACAGTTTATAACAATAATAATAATACAGGTGAAGTTCAGCTTGTAATGAAGCCATTGAAACCAAAATTATTAGACGCAATTCTTAAAGAAATAGGAATGGTTCCATACCATGATTTAAACAGATTTTTAAAATGGTTTTGTGACGTGCAGCAAGTCAGAGATATGTACAATCTCAACCCATCTGACTTAGAAAGAGTTTTGCAACATTCTGTAGGAAGTGGTATTTGGATGAGAATTAAACAAATCTGTATTCAGCCTCTGAGGACAAGGGACATATTACTGGAATTATTATGTGTTTTGTATGGTGTACGTTCTGATGTTACTATTCATGGAAAGATCCAACAAATGCAAAATGAATCTCCCTATGAATTGTCACACAGGATAGCAACTATTATGGAATTATTGGTCGGTAATAATCTTGCATTTGAGCGTGGTGGCTTGATACATATGAGTATGTTTCTAGATGCATTGCATGAAGATATCAAACAAAATATTTTATTAGTTACCCCAAATCCTCATGATTTAAAAGACATATTGTTGAGAGCAGACCATTTATGGAGAAAGTCAAATGAGCAGGCTGTCAAAATTGATTTAGCCACATTGTTTAGGACAAATACTGAACATAAAGATCAGAAGATAATATCCTATGATAACACCCAGAGAGGACACTCCGGGTCAAACATAGGTGATATTAATATGAAAAACAGAGCTGACCAAAATAATAATAAGAAAAGGTCCAAGACTTGGATACCGTTTTCTCAGTTAAAACAGAAATATGACCACCTGAAAATTGAGTATGACAAGATGAGAGAGGAGCGTGATACATTATTAGAGCAGTTGAAGGGGGTACAGGGTGTCATGAATGTACAAGATGTATATTCTCCAGATCTGTTTTTGAATGCAGATGACACTTCTCTAGCAGTGGGGGTGAATTAGCTCCAAACTGTAAACGTGTAAATAGTGTTTTGTTTTAACTTCAAACAATGTTTAAGGACCTCGCTAATGAGTTTTGTTGGAGAGTTTTTTTGTCTTTCAGATATTGACATTTAAATGACGGTGAATAGCAGAAGCACAGTCTGAAATTGCTGGCTAGTGTGGAAGAATTGTGGAAGAAATGCTGAATAGACTACATGGAATTATAAAGCATTCATGGACTCTCTCGGAATTCATCAAGCAATGGACCTTTTTTTTCTTTTTTCTTCAACGCCCTAATTTTTAATTTTTCTCCCTTTTCCTGATATATTTTGCTTTTCATTTTTTTTTAATTTTCTTTATGTTTTATTTCCTGAACTTTATCTTAAAACCAAAGAGAAGCATTTTAACCTAAAATAATTTTCATAACATCTGTACATATAACTTAATGCGTATTGATCAATATATTTGACATCTAAGGTGAGATGCTGCACAATGGCTTGGCATAGCATAAATTTTAGTATGTTGGGTGGTTTTCCTAAATTTATAAGAGGGGTGAGTGAAATTCATCACTCTAGTCATGATTTGAAACTTTGTTGATTCAGTTGTTTATAATATGCTAAAGGCTATGACATATATGGATGAAAAAATTCTTTCTACCTTTCATGGTGAAGATACTAGCAAGAATTTCCACTGCCGCTTTGTCTGGATAGAAGATCTGATAAACACTGATGACTCTATCTGAACCATTGTGTGGGGGTATATGTATATGTTGGTATACCATTCAAGTGTAATTATGGACTGAGTGATCCAAGTAACTGCTCTATTGAATGCAATGAGGGGTCGGCCTACAGCAAATTACAAA
This sequence comes from Aquarana catesbeiana, assembly GCF_042186555.1. Taxonomy (NCBI): domain Eukaryota; kingdom Metazoa; phylum Chordata; class Amphibia; order Anura; family Ranidae; genus Aquarana; species Aquarana catesbeiana. The sequence continues at coordinate 762,307,306 of NC_133324.1, forward strand.
AGCAAATTTTGACTGGCAATCAACAAAGATGGACTCATGAATGTCAAGTGCAAGGAAATAGTTTTACTGCCATATCTAAACCTTTTGACCTTGAAAGTGAGTGCTGGTACATTGATAGTTCTTCTTACTATAAAGATGAAAGTAGAGTGTTTGCGTAAAAGTATCTTTAAAAATGAAAAGCTTGAGCCTGGAGATGAGAAAATCCTGGACTTATGTGGATTGGAGTTCCCAGAGCATACCAAGTTTACGTTCAGTGAGATGGTGAGAGATGTGATGAAGTCAGACCGAAGAATGGACTGTGACATCAGCTCGTCTTTGCGCAATATTCAAGATCTTGATGTGATATAATAAGGCCTAACAACTATATGGGCCACTGACGTTTACCAAATCCTTTTCCAGTCATGGTCTAAAAGTTATATTATCTAATAACTGTTTCATGGGGATATTTTAGAGGCTGGCGAAGAGAGATGTAACCAGTTTCAACTTCATATTTTATATGAGCCATTGTAAAGCATCCAGTACCTTAAATCATAATGATATTTTTTGTTGTTTGATTTATGGGTCAGTTCTAGTAGTTAGAACCGACCCAAGTGGGGGTATATGTTGTAATATGTTGGCCAATTTATAATGTATAATATTGTATTGGAGTATGGGTTGAGCAGAAATTGCCCAAGCCAACTCAATTTTAAGATAACAGTTGAAGATCCTTTGATGTGCAAGTCTCATGCAAGTCTACCCAGGGGTGTGAGGTATGGGCTGTTAACCTAATTGAACATTTCAAAGGGTACATTGTTTAAAGGACCATAGAAGAAATATTTATTGATGGTAATTAGACCTGAGGGGGTAACAATGGGATCAGGGAGTGTTTTGGGTTGGCCTAGCAGAGGCTCCCTCCTGTGGGGCTAATATATCAGGGGGGCTTGTTGATATGCAGGAATGTAGGTATTCCAAGGGCTCAAAAGGGTGTTCTGTTTATCTAATTAATATATCTAAAGGGGACTTGTTGATGTTGATATGCGGGAGTGCAAATTGGGGTGGTTCACGGCTGTTCAAGTCCTAAATTGGAACGGCCAATCAAATTGCTCAGCCATTCAATATTTAGTGAATATAACACGGCATTCAGTCTATAGGTTTAGTAAGTGAGGCTTGTGTGTGGAAGTTAGGCTTGTCTGTATGGGGGAAGTGAGGCTTATCTGTGTATGCACACTCAGACCTAAGACATGGGACTTTGAATTATATTTCCTCTGTCGGATTTCTTTGTCATCTGTGGACTTTGGACTTTGTTCTGTGTTGGAAGTCAATAAAGTGCATCTCTCTGGAAGAATTGGGTTGCTGCGGAAGAGTACTTAAATCATCATCCTTATAATAACCACTAATTGATTATCATACCCACTCTACATCTATACACCCAATACTTCATATATTCGATCACTACAACATCCAATGAGAGAACACTCCCTACACTTCCTGCATTGGTAAAAACCAATCAAATATTCGAAAAATCCCCTCTTAGTGAGAGGAGGGTCCAGAACATTCGGGGCCACTCTACTTCTAAGAGAGGGGGCACCCTTATATACCACCTGTGGCTTGGCCGGAAGGATGGTACCTAGTACATGGTCATTCTTGAGGACATGCCAATGTTTACCTATCAACTTGGCTACATTTTTATGTTGTAAGGAATAGGTGGTAATGAAGGGGATTGAGGGTACCCTACCAACATCTGGCGTCTTAGTCCTAAGCAGAGTACATCTATCAATGGTGGCCACTTCCTCTAATGTATTTTTCAGAGAGGCCTCCGAATAGCCCTTCTCTAAGAAACGTTCTATTAAAATGTCTGCTTGGGCTAAAAATTCTCCATGGTTGGAGCAGTTACGTTTTAAGCGGATAAATTGACTTTTCGGCACAGACCTCAGCCAGGCCTCATGATGGCAACTGTCGGTCGGTATATAGGAATTCCGATCTGTATTTTTGAAAAAGGTTGCTGTAGTGAACTGCCCATCTTTGACGCCAATCTTAAGATCCAGAAAGTTGATCTCAGACTGACTGGCCTCATAAGAGAGTCGAATGCCTCGGTCATTGTCATTCAACCCCCTCATGTATACATCTAAATCCTCGCGATCTCCATTCCATAGGAGGAGGATGTCATCTATATACCTAGCCCACAGTACCACCTGAGGTTTCTGTTGGGCATAGATGACATCCTCCTCCCATAGGGCCATGAAAAGTTTCGCCAGGCTGGGGGCATATTTAGCCCCCATGGCAACACCTCTATCCTGCCTATAGAACTGACCTCCAAACCAAAAGTAGTTCCTAGTAGCTACAAAATGAAGTAGTTGCATAATAAAGCATATTTGTTCGTCGAACAGTGATGAGTCACGCCTAAGATAGTATTCGACCGCGAACAACCCCAAATCATGTGGTATCACGGTGTATAATGAGGCGACATCAGCTGTCACTAGCCACCAACTTGGGCCAGGAGTGTAATTAGAAAGTAAATTAATTACATGGCGAGTGTCCTTTAAGTATGACGGCATCCCTGTAACCAATGGCTGTAAATAGAAATCTATATACCTGCCCACCCGGGACGATATGGAATCAATTCCACTAACAATGGGACGTCCCGGGGGGCAGGTAGGATGCTTGTGGATTTTTGGCAAGTAATAAAGAACAGGGGTGCGTGGGGCTTTTGGTACTAAATAAGATTTCTCCTTACTGTTTAAAATGCCCTGCTCAAACCCAAACTTAATCAGTGCCTCCAACTCTTTTTTATATTGGACCTTAGGATCTGATCTGAGGGGGGTATATGTATCACGATCCCCCAATATTTTGGACATCTCCGTGAGGTAATCCTTCCTATCCAAAACAATAATACCCCCCCTTTATCAGCTGACCTGATTACTAAATTTTTATTCACACACAAAGAATCCAAACCTGATTTTAGATTTCTATCGAAATATACTCTTTTGAGGGGTAATTGTTCCAAATCCTTGAGGACTAAGTCTTTGAATACCTTCAGGGAGGGGGCTACAGCCCCGGGGGGGTTGAAGAGGGAAGCATTTGATAACCCGGAATGGCGGTACTCATTAGGGCCAATTACAGTGTTAGTGATGGGATTAGAGGCCAGATATCTCTTAATATTGACCTTACGAACAAATTTATGTACATCAATATAAGTTTGAAACTTATCTAGACCTCGAGGGGGTGCAAATTTAAGACCCTTATTGAGTAAAGATTTCTCTGAATCACTCAGGGAGACTGAACTTAAATTAAATATCCCATTACTGGTTATGCTTTTTTCCTTTTTTGATCGCATTCGCCTCCCCCCTCTAGTTCCTCTCTTTGATCTGCTGGCCTTTTGGTGCCCTGGCTTGGCCTGTGAAAACCCTATTGCTGATAATTTGAATTTGAGGGGCCCGGTTGACTCCCATCATCCATGGGTCCCATCAATCTAGGGTAAGACTGTGGGACTACACCATTGCGTTTTTCCACAATAGTGGAGCCGGTGGGAGGGCCATCAAGGTCACTTAAGGGGTAAAACTGATTGTGGGTACTGATATTAAACTCCGAATAGCCTCTTCTAATGTTCATAGGCCCAGGATTTTGGAATTCACGTGCCCGTCCATCGTAATAGCCTACATTAGGGCCATAGTCAGGACCATAGGAACGATCTGGGTGAGGTTCAAAGTCAAAAATGCGGGGCGATGGTAAATAATCCTCATGCACATTGTACTGATCATGTGGTCTGCCCCCAAAGGGACGGCCCCCCTTAGGCCCCCCTATTCCATCGTAATAGCCTACATTAGGGCCATAGTCAGGACCATGGGAACGATCTGGGTGAGGTTCAAAGTCAAAAATGCGGGGCGATGGTAAATAATCCTCATGCACATTGTACTGATCATGTGGTCTGCCCCCAAAGGGACGGCCCCCCTTTGGGGGCAGACCACATGATCAGTACAATGTGCATGAGGATTATTTACCATCGCCCCGCATTTTTGACTTTGAACCTCACCCAGATCGTTCCTATGGTCCTGACTATGGCCCTAATGTAGGCTATTACGATGGACGGGCACGTGAATTCCAAAATCCTGGGCCTATGAACATTAGAAGAGGCTATTCGGAGTATAATATCAGTACCCACAATCAGTTTTACCCCTTAAGTGACCTTGATGGCCCTCCCACCGGCTCCACTATTGTGGAAGAACGCAATGGTGTAGTCTCACAGTCTTACCCTAGATTGATGGGACCCATGGATGATGGGAGTCAACCGGCCCCTCAAATTCAAATTATCAGCAATGGGGTTTTCACAGGCCAAGCCAGGGCACCAAAAGGCCAGCAGATCAAAGAGAGGAACTAGAGGGGGGAGGCGAATGCGATCAAAAAAGGAAAAAAGCATAACCAGTAATGGGATATTTAATTTAAGTTCAGTCTCCCTGAGTGATTCAGAGAAATCTTTACTCAATAAGGGTCTTAAATTTGCACCCCCTCGAGGTCTAGATAAATTTCAAACTTATATTGATGTACATAAATTTGTTCGTAAGGTCAATATTAAGAGATATCTGGCCTCTAATCCCATCACTAACACTGTAATTGGCCCTAATGAGTACCGCCATTCCGAGTTATCAAATGCTTCCCTCTTCAACCCCCCCCCGGGGCTGTAGCCCCCTCCCTGAAGGTATTCAAAGACTTAGTCCTCAAGGATTTGGAACAATTACCCCTCAAAAGAGTATATTTCGATAGAAATCTAAAATCAGGTTTGGATTCTTTGTGTGTGAATAAAAATTTTGTAATCAGGCCAGCTGATAAAGGGGAGGGTATTATTGTTTTGGATAGGAAGGATTACCTCACGGAGATGTCCAAAATATTGGGGGATCGTGATACATATACCCCCCTCAGATCAGTTCCTAAGGTCCAATATAAAAAAGAGTTGGAGGCACTGATTAAGTTTGGGTTTGAGCAGGGCATTTTAAACAGTAAGGAGAAATCTTATTTAGTACCAAAAGCCCCACGCACCCCTGTTCTTTATTACTTGCCAAAAATCCACAAGCATCCTACCTGCCCCCCGGGACGTCCCATTGTTAGTGGAATTGATTCCATATCGTCCCGGGTGGGCAGGTATATAGATTTCTATTTACAGCCATTGGTTACAGGGATGCCGTCATACTTAAAGGACACTCGCCATGTAATTAATTTACTTTCTAATTACACTCCTGGCCCAAGTTGGTGGCTAGTGACAGCTGATGTCGCCTCATTATACACCGTGATACCACATGATTTGGGGTTGTTCGCGGTCGAATACTATCTTAGGCGTGACTCATCACTGTTCGACGAACAAATATGCTTTATTATGCAACTACTTCATTTTGTAGCTACTAGGAACTACTTTTGGTTTGGAGGTCAGTTCTATAGGCAGGATAGAGGTGTTGCCATGGGGGCTAAATATGCCCCCAGCCTGGCGAACCTCTTCATGGCCCTATGGGAGGAGGATGTCATCTATGCCCAACAGAAACCTCAGGTGGTACTGTGGGCTAGGTATATAGATGACATCCCCCTCCTATGGAATGGAGATCGCGAGGATTTAGATTTATACATGAGGGGGTTGAATGACAATGACCGGGGCATTCGACTCTCTTATGAGGCCAGTCAGTCTGAGATCAACTTTCTGGATCTGAAGATTGGCGTCAAAGATGGGCAGTTCACTACAGCAACCTTTTTCGAAAATACAGATCGGAATTCCTATATACCGACCGACAGTTGCCATCATGAGGCCTGGCTGAGGTCTGTGCCGAAAAGTCAACTTATCCGCTTAAAACGTAACTGCTCCAACCATGGAGAATTTTTAGCCCAAGCAGACATTTTAATAGAACGTTTCTTAGAGAAGGGCTATTCGGAGGCCTCTCTGAAAAATACATTAGAGGAAGTGGCCACCATTGATAGATGTACTCTGCTTAGGACTAAGACGCCAGATGTTGGTAGGGTACCCTCAATCCCCTTCATTACCACCTATTCCTTACAACATAAAAATGTAGCCAAGTTGATAGGTAAACATTGGCATGTCCTCAAGAATGACCATGTACTAGGTACCATCCTTCCGGCCAAGCCACAGGTGGTATATAAGGGTGCCCCCTCTCTTAGAAGTAGAGTGGCCCCGAATGTTCTGGACCCTCCTCTCACTAAGAGGGGATTTTTCGAATATTTGATTGGTTTTTACCAATGCAGGAAGTGTAGGGTGTGTTCTCTCAGTGGATGTACCCACAGAAGAACACATAAGTTCACTTCCACCAGTACTTCGATGGAATTTGAAATGAGATCATTCATTACATGTTCCACAGAGCGGGTGGTTTATCTTCTCCAATGCCCTTGCGGTTTGCAATACGTGGGGAGGATGAAGCGCCCCCTATCTGTAAGGCTTAACGAGCACATCACCAACATCCTAATAGGTTTCCCCAAACACCGGGTCTCCAGACATTATCTTGAAGCACACAATCGAGACCCCAGGAAGACCATCTTTCTGGGCATTGACAGATACACCCCACATTGGAGGGGGGGGGTCTGTAATACGGGGGATCTCCAGGCTAGAGATGGCCTGGATATACAGATTGAAGTGCTACACCCCTTTTGGGCTTAATGTAGACGTGGATTTAAATGCCTTTCTGGACAACTCATAAATTAGTATACCGAATGTTTTTATTCGCATTCTCTCATCATTATTACATCTCTTTTAGTGAGCTTGGGGGAGAGGGGTGACGTATTAATCACATGTAATTAAATATCTCCAATCCTAGCTCTTACATCATATATTGTTTATTGATTATTGATAACTTAGGACGTTTTCATACTAACATCTGTATTGTATTTTGTGAACTTGCTCTGAATCTCTGGTGGCGTTATTATCATAATATCTATACTAACAATCAGAGAAAAGATTTTTGATTTTCATTATTTTTCGGTTTAATTACCTGCTGGTTTCTTGTATTCTAAATATATATATTTTTTTTATATATATTTTTTTTTTTTATATTCCTACATTGCTGACATTAACCCTAAGTGCCATTTCCATTTGTTTCACTAGAGGGCACATGTGAACATTTATATGTGTCCCCTAGTGTGTGTTTTAAATTTTAATTTTTATTCCACAATTCTTCAATATTTATGCATTTTTTATTTATGTATTTTTGATTTTTGTTTTTTATTTAACTTTAAATGCGGTCCGCTCGTTGCGGTCCTTAGATCTTTCTGGCTCTTCTGGCGCTGGGAGGGTTTGATGGGCAGAGTGAATCGTTTGCCTATTTCACTAGCATTATGTCACACACTTCCTCCTTAAAGAGGATGTTGTGGTGACGCCATCCGAGCTTCAGAGCGAGGCTTGGTTTTGATTTTGTGCCTACAAATAGTGATGAGTCAGTGCGTCGCTCGTTCCCATGACGACGTCCAATAGGACGAAACGTACGTCGGAAGGCCGACGCGCTGACGTCATCGTTTCCATCCTATCTCGTTCTGAACGGGTGTATGCAAGCCGGCCGGCTGTCTTATTTCTTATGAGCTTTCTACCGCGATTTTAATGTAAGTGTGTATATTCCTTATTTTAATAAATGGTTATACTGATTCACACTATGGAGAAATATCTTTATTCCTCTGGGTCCCCCCGTTATGTTGATTGAATCCACCGCACGGAGATATCCTGCCTGCCCCTTCCCCGTGAGGAGATTTGAGGAGTTGGTTTCCCCTGAGTGGACGTCCACAGATAAGCTGATATCTAGCTTACCTCTGGTAAGCGTACATCTATTAAGGTGGAGGATTCCTCACTGGGTGTTGGGTGTTTAACCTCTACGATCACCAATTGAATCTGCCTTGATTCCAAGGACTGTTTTTTTCCGAATATTTTCACTTCATTTTTGGTCACTTTTGTTATTTGGTGCTCAATACCTGTTTTTCATTATTTTATTATTTTGTCATATTTGTTTCTATTAATTTTATCGATATTTTGTTTTCATCATAATACTAATACTTTGGATCATTTGATAGATTGTCATTCATCACTATTTACAGATCCATACACATAGTTATTATTTATGTCACCTTTTTTCTATTTTGGATAGATTAAGAAAGGGTTGTAAGCCCTGTCAGATTTTTTTTTTCCATCTGTGTCTCATTTGTGAGAAATACCTTAATTTCCTGTCCCATGGCCAAAATAGGAAGTGGGAGAAAATGCCTCCAAAGTGAGGGAATCCCTGGGTATCATCGGGGTCACCAGAACCAGTGTCCCCATTGTAAGATTTCCACTCCATTACTGTTCTGGTGTCAACCCAAAATTTGTGATTTTCCTTTTACTTCCACCTTGGATGAAAGCAGTAAACAAGACAAATAGACTTTAGTGCCACTTTAAGGGTAAGGTTCCACCTTTTCTCTATGAAAGTGTACTCCACTATATCAGTTAACGTCTCCTGGACTTTTAAGCATCAGCCACCTGTTTCTCACATTTGCAAGGCTGCCACTTCGTCTTCTGTTGATACATAGTCAAGTTTTACCAGATGAATGCACAGGCCTTATCTCAGATAATATAGATGGGTGTGCTCAAAACATGGTTCCACATTCGGGATAAGTTAAGATGTTTAGATTGCCTGATGCCAGCTTTGAGTGTAAGGTTCTCCAGGCGGCTCTGTAGGCTCTTTTTAAGAGCTCTAAACCTAATTCTCAATCAGCGCACCCACTATGTGATTGCCCCTTATACCACAAAAATCATCAAACATATAAACATAATTTAAAAATGAATCATATGAATCAATTTAAAAATGAGGTTGCTGCTTGCACCGTAACATGGTTTCACTCCACTCCCCAGTAAACAATGTAGCAAAAAAATACTGCAGAACCCACAAACCTTCACTATAAAATAAGGTCCAAAACCTAAAGTCCAAAGTAGTCAGATCTTCCACCAAATTATCCATGTGTACCACCAAATTATTTACTTGTTCCAATAGCTCTGTGCACCAATATCTTCTATAACTGATCACCAGTGCTAATCATGCATGTACCTCCTGTGAGCAATATATGTTCACCTCCAGACTAGACCCTGATGGCTAGTCAAGGGTCACATGCACTTTTACCCTTCACTACTGCAAACAGGATGGCTCCAAATCCAAAAATTCATCCTGTTTTCAGCCCGTGAAGGGGGCAAAAGCGCATGTGACCCTTGACTAGCTTCAGGGTCTAGTCTGGAGGTAAGCATATATTCATGGGAGATGTATGCATGAGTAGCACTGGTGATCCATTATAGAGGATATTGGGACACGCAAATAAGTTGGTACACGTGGATAATTTGGTGGAAGATCTGACTACTTTGGACTTTATTATTATTTTGTAGTAAAGGTTTGTGGGTTGTGTGGCATCTTGTTAAACTGTGTTTCTAACCCCTCAGTTGGACTGATTTTGGATGTACCAATATTCCTGAATACTCACCTGCCCCTTAGGCTGCGTTCGCACTGATCCGCTGCAAAATCACATAAGCATTTATGCTGCAATTTTACCGTGTTTGCAGTGCAGTCTTAAAAGGAAACGCGACTCAAGAACCACAACAAAAGTGCATCGTGGGTGCATTTTGCCACGTTTTCCATTGCTTTCAATGGGAAGGTGTATTTTTTATACTTTTATTTACTTATTTTATTGACATGACTTCTACATGTTGTCATATGCTCCCATAACTGAACATTCTATGTTCATAGTTCAACATTCTCTCCCCCTGAATATATGGTAATGGTATAAACCCATCTGCTGTGTGACAAAAGCATGAAAATAGTTGCTGAACTTTTGTTTCCTTAGTAACCTCTCACCCAATTCTCTGAATTGCACATTAATGTAGTTATTCTTGTGTTCTCTCCTCCCATAAGAAAGTTTGGTTTTAGGTTGAGCAAAAAAACAATAAAAAACAAAACACCCGAACGGTGTAGTAATCAACTGCGCTCATGTAACCTGAACTGCACTGTTTTATAAATGGGTAGGGGGTTTCATACTGCGGGAGAGTCGGGTTTGCTGCTTTGTGTGACATAGCAGTGGTCCAGCATTCCAGATTGTTGCAGCATAGAGGATTTTAATTCTTAAGGCAGCACAGCACTTACCAGTTATGTAAAAGAAGGTCTGATAGACTACTGTGTGTGCAGCACAAGAGTTTAATTGGGATTTAAAGGAGATCTATGGTCACAAAATACTTTAATTTTATAACATCAGCATGGCGACAGCAATACAAACAATAGTTATTTTTGACAATTAAAAATAAGCTTACTTTAAAAAATCTCCTTTAATTTTGTGATTGCTGCCTGTCTGCTGACCATCTCTTTCCACAACTTCCTGGATTCCCTGAATTCTTTGCAGCTTCTTCTCTGCTGTTTATGTTCAATTTCTAAGGACTATATATCCCATGGTACTTTGCTGCCTGCAAAGCAGTACCATACCAGTGCTATACCACCGCTGTAGTTCAGAAGGCAGGCTCTGTGAAAGGGGTGACACAGCAGTCCCTATTTACAGAGCATAGTAAATACATGTCACAGAATTTAAAAAAAATAAATGTGTAGGGATCTTTACACCGTAAAGGCTCGTACGCGCTATGAGAAAATCGGGCGAACAATCGTACAATTTTCTGATAATGTGTTCACAACTTTCGGCAGCTTATTCCGACCCTCCGAACAAAAATTTCCGAAGGCACAAACTCCAAATAATTTTTTGTACGGGAACAGAACGAGCGATTTTCATTTAATGTGTACTGTTTTCATACGGTTTTCGTATGAGAAAAATCAGAAATGAAAGGCTGCGCATGACCAGAAATCATAAACAGAAAAAAAGCCTTTGTCGTATTAGAATTTTCATACATTATTTCCTTTCTCGATTCTGACTTGCTGTGAAACGACAAGGAAAATCGGACAGTAAAACCTTGGTTTGAGAGTAACTTAGGTTCAGAGGGTTTTGCAAGACAAGAAATATTTTGTTAATAAATTTTGACTTGATATACAAGGGATGTCTTGATATACAAGTATCATCACATCACAACTGAGTATAAAAGAAAAAAGAGGCACATCTAAGTGTAGCAATATGGTTACATTTAATGAAGGTGCAACATCATCCCTTCCTTTGTGCGCTCCACAAGCGGTTCAAGCCTTGTGTTCAGATCGCTCTACTGCAGGGTGGTCTTTCCGGTCAAGATTGCAGACTGACAGTGGTGAGAGCTGGCGGGGCGGAGGATGGTCTATGTGGACAACTTTACCCTGGATGCCTGCATACTTAGATGTTCCTCTTTTAATCATCAACCATGTGAGTTGCTAAACGTTGTACCTTCATTAAATGTAACCATATTGCTACACTTAGAGGCTCCTCTCTTCTCTTTTATACTCTGTAGCTCCTGATTGATTTTGCTTCTAATCCCCTTGTAGAGGCTTCCATTTGTGGACGGACATTTAATGGTTACACAACCTATCACATTGCTATAATCTTTTTATATGGACTATAAACTGAAGGACCTATGAATAAATGGCTGTGGAACGAATCATTTGAGTTTCCATTATTTCTTATGGGGAAATTTGCTTTGATATATAAGTGCTTTGGATTACAAGCATGTTTCTGGAACAAATTATGCTCGCAATCCAAGATTTTTCTGTATAGGCAAAACTTTATTTTATTTTTTTGTATAGAACAAAGGAGGGTTATAACCCCTGTCAGTGTTTTTTTTTTTTTTTTTTTTTACCATCTGTGTCCCATTGCGGAGATTTCCTTTCACTTCCTGTTCCATAGCCAAACAGGAAGTAGGAAGAAATCCCTTAAAATTAAGGGAATTCCTTGGGGACCCCCAGGTCACAAGAACTAGTGTCCCCATTGGAGGATTTGGCCTCTTATTACTTTTCTGGGGACAACCCAACATTTTTAATTTGACTTTCAATGAAAATGGTAAATGGGACAAAGAGGATGAATCTCCTTAACAGGAGCACAGACCGCAAAAAAGAAAAAAAAAACTGACATGGGTTCTAGTCCCTCTCTACTCTATCCAAAATTACAAAAAAAAAAATGCCTTTAGTTATACTTTGTTTGCAGACTTCTAGATAATTATTATTATTATTATTATACAGGATTTATATAGCGTCAACAGCTTTACAACATGAGGGCAGACATTACAGTTACATTACAATTTGGTACAAGAGGAATCAGAGGGCCCTTCTCGTTAGAGATTGTTAGCTTAATAGGAGTAGGTCATAAATACAACGTGGAAATGAAAATATGATTTTATATTTTGACCATATATACGCTTTGAGCCCTTGTTTACACCAAAAGTATCAAGACAACTTACCACCAATTGGGTGGAAATTCTTGACGGTAGTTTTCTTTAATCCGCGTGTTGGACAGCTCCTCCACCCTTTCCTGCATCTGTTTCTTGTAGGCCATTATGATAGCAATACTAACAGCAAGAGGATTCTAAATATGTGAATGATCTTGTCTTGCAGAGGGTCGAGGAAGAAGCTCTGGTGAAGAATAGCAGTGCCTGTAAAGATTACCTCATAGAAGCCATGAAGTATCACTTGCTTCCAGGAGATCAGCGAACATTAATTAAAAGTGCCCGCACAAGGCAGAGGACGCCTGTTAGTCTTCCCAAGGTAGGAGTTCATATTTGTAGTTTATATACAATATGTGCATGCATTCCAACCTTGAAAACACCATTCCTAGGGACCAGTATGTTATTCTTGGAGCGCCAAATAAACACTTTAACCTGTATTTATAAAGCAGTGAATGTGACATTCACCAGACATTCATTGCTGGTGAATCAATCACTATAATTACAATGCACTAGGTACACCTGCACTGATTGATTTATGAATGTCACCTTCACTGCTTTACACCTCATCTAACAACCATTCATTTTTAGGTATGTTATATGCCCCATTCACACTTGCGAATGGGACTGTGTTTGATCATATGCAGGAACCCTAGCAGAAGTTCTCAGCAATTAGCTGCAGGAGGCAGCCCTATTAAAAACAATAGGAGGCTGACCGCTCCCGCAATTTTTAATTGAAAGTGTTACTAAACCCAGGATCCTGCATTCACTATATTTGGTCTCCCACAGTACACAGAACATGGAAATGAAATGATTTTAGTAAATATAAACTGCTAAACACCTTTTCTCATCAGCAGTATATAGCAGTCTTGTGACTTCTATCAGTGTTTGGTTAAAGCTTGGAGGAGGAGTTTTCATTCTACACTGACTGTCCAATGAGGCTGCATGACCCCTGACCCCTTGTCTGGACAGTTATGATTGGCCCTGTGCCGATCACATGCACCCTCCCTAAAAAAAAACAAAAAACTCACACCAAACTGAGAGTGCAGAGTGACTCCAAAGGCTCTTTTCTATCAGGAGATGGATTGGGGACATTAAAAGAAGGGGAAGATCAGAGAAGACAGAATTGAACAGCCTTTTTACACAATGTGGCGGGATAACCCCTTAGATTTCACAGTGAGTTTATCAAGCATGTTTTACTGCATATACAGATTGATTTTACTGTTGCGGGTTTAGTAACACTTTAACATTAGATCAACCTCTACTGCATTCAAGCTCTTTTTTTTCTAAGATGTAATCGATTAGGTCAACCGCTTACAATGTGTAGTTTTGACAGACCCTGTCCAGGATTCAGAGCATGGTTTGGATTTCATGCAGCCCAAGAAGGGACAAAGTCAATGTATATTGATTGCATTTTGCTGTTCTAATAAATAAGCTTTATGTGACTCATGCCTGATGGAAAGTTCATCTTGTTTATATGCAAATTAAACAGCTGGGATAATTTATTAGCAGAAAGGGAAATTGTGTACAATATGAGTAATAGGAATATGCAAAGGGATTTCAAGCTGAATTAAACTTAAGGGTGGAAAAATAAAGTAATAGAGTCCCACAAGAGGTGAAAGATAAACTTTAGACAGATATACTGTAAAAGACCCAAGTTAATGCAGCTCTGTAATTCTTAATATATAATTAAATGTATTTTTTTTTATTTAAACAGTGTAGTTACCATAATTAGAGCTGATATCAGGCTCTTGTAGTCCTTTTACAGCAGGGATAGAGTCTTGGAGGAAGAATCAGCACAAGCAGCCAGGCAGTTTGTGTTAACAAGAAATATGCAGATAGGAAGAAAAAGCAGAGTGACATAGAGACAAGTTCATCACTGGACTGCTTCTCCTTTTACTGTCCAGTCAAAAAAAATACCTAATTTGTGTTGATGGAGGAATTCTTTTTTTATTTTTTTTTGTTCATCCCGCTGAAGAAAAAACAGCATGTAGCCAGCTTTAATCCACTGAATAAGACTGTTCTAGCTGTGAGGACCAGGTGCCCCCCCCCCATCTGACTCAATCAGGTCTCTGTTTATTTAGCACTACTGCTTGTCTTGGTTAAAGCATATGCAACCCTACATTTACAACCACTTCTCTCTATGAAATTAGAATTCCAGAATAGTTGCCAATGATTAGAACCTCCATAAGGTATATTCAGGTGGAGTCTTTTTATACCTCTTATATCTAGGGGTCTGGTGTTCTCTTTGACATGCAGAGTCGTCATGCCAAGATCATAGAGCTCGTTAAGGCCCTCAAAGTAGGATATGAATGCCTAGGAGTCTGGAAACAAATTTAAAAAGATCGCTAAATCATTTGAAATCAATATTTAACTGTAATCAACTAAAAAGAATTTTAATCAAGTGCAAATTTGTCCAGGATTGACCAGTCCAGCAAATTCCGCTCAAGTGTTGAAAGTTTAATGCTAAAAGTAGTCTCTAAACCCAAAATTTAATTGCAGTATCTGCAGGATAATTAAGAAAGACATGGCACCAATTTAAAGTGAAATTAAAGCCTAATTTAAAAAATAAAAATAAAATAACAAGCATGTCATACTTGCTTGCTCTCTGCAATGGTTTTGCACAGAGCAGCCCGATCCTCTTCTTCTGGTGTCCCCTGCCAGTGCTACAGGCTTTTCCTCTTCGGAATGTGCCCCCAGTAAAAGCCACTTTCCGTGAGGGCACCCGTGTGGCTCACTCCTGAGCCCCCCTGTCTGCCTCCATTGACACAGAATGTGCAGCTTGGCCCCACCTCCCCTCTCGCTTGGCACAGCATTTGATTGACTCCCGCTGCTGTAAATCATTGGCTCCCGCTGCTGTCAATCAGCCAGTGAGCCAATGAGAAGAGAGAGGGAGCAGGGCCGAGTTGCCGCTTCGTGTCTGAATGGACACACAGAGCAGCGGCTTGGCTCCGGTGCCCCATAGCAAGCTGCTTGCTGTAGGAGCACTTGGCAGGAGGGAGGGGCCATTAGCGCCAGTGAGGGACCTGAGAAGAGGAGGGTCTGGACTGCTCTGTGTTGGTGAAAAAAAAAAAGGATTTCTTCAGAATAACAAAAGGTAGGAATCTGCAGCAAAAGTTGTTATCCTTGCAATGTACATAGATCACCCAGAGGGGAATGTTTTTTTTCTCAACAAAAGTGGAGTTATGCTTTAAAGTCTTCTGTAGATAGCAGCAGGTTTTTACACCTTCATTCACAAGAAACTTTATCACCACACGCTGTTCCATGCACGCACTAGCACTGTTGTATGCCATCATGATTAAGGGTCTCTGGACTGGCCCGTGACATGTGCGCTGGCTATCAGTAATGGGGCACACTTGCCAACTTACTGCAGCGTTTATTACTGCCATGTTAGCATCCCTTTTAATGACTGTAAAATTAAAAGTCCCGGTTTGACTTGAATGCACCTGGTGTATATAGATTTGTTTCTGCACTGTTTACTGACACATTGTTGATTATACTTACCTCTGTGAAAGCGTGGTCAAGTCCTTAGTTTTTTTTTCCAACACTTTTGAAGCATAGTATTGAAAATGTTATGGTTTGAGGTTGCTTTGCTGTTTCAGGGCCTGTATTCTGCATCATATCCAAGTGTGCTTGATGAGAATGTGAGGCCTTCTGTTTGAAAGATGAATTTGAAACAGAAATGGATCATTCCACATGATAATGATCTGAAGCTTACTACTGTAAGTCCACAAAAAAATGATGTAAATGGGTGTTTATGAATTGGAATAATCAAAGCCATGGTTTTAAATCAATGGAAAAGTGAGGGATTTGAAAGAGACAGTCCATGCAAGGAAACCCACAAACCTCTTGCAACTGAAGGAACTTTGCATGGAGGACCAGTCAAAAATATTAGAGTCCGTATCAGAGACTGGTGGGCAGTTATGCAAAACGCTTATGTAGCACCCTGATATTTAGGCAGGGTTGCTAGTAGATTTATTTGCCAAGTAATAGTTGCTTTGGCCAATTAATAGGTGGTCAATTGATTTCGCCCTAATTCTGGAATCACTGCACTTCTCTCTTCTGTCACTAGATGGCTGGGTATCTGGTGACATTAGATAAGACAAGGGCATTGCAAGGACAGATTAGGAATTAATGGGGTGTCTCAGCCAATGGGCAGGGATTTTCTTAGGTCCCTTGGCCTGCTGGGCTGTCTGGGTGGATGTGTGTTGTGTTGCCCCGGGCTGCTAGGCCAGAGCCTGAGGCCTATCCCGGGGTCATCTGGCTGCTAGGCTGTCTGAGGCCTATCCAGAAGCAAAAGAGCAACGTAGGGTTGGGATTGCAGCTTGCAGTTCAACCAGAAGTGATGGTTCTGCTGGCCGGAGAACCTGTTGTGGTCGCAGTTAGCGGGGAAGGTGTCGCCACTAAGGGACCATCCACCTTACTACCAGGGGTCACTGTGAGTAGCTGAAGCAAGTACCAGACCAGTATTCTCACCAACTGGGGATGGTGAAGAATTGGGAAACTTCGACAGATGTCAAGCCAGGGACAGGTGATGCTTGCAGAGCAATATTGTGTGCCAAGCCAGGGACCAAGCAGGCTAGTGGGGTGACGCTTGAGGAGTATTGGTGAGTGCCAACCTAGGGACCCAGCAGGGATGCGGGGGGTGACACTTGAGGGTGTAGTAGTTTTCCACAGTACACCATTATATCTATTGATATTTTGTTGCGTAAATGAGTGAAACAATTAGGCCATTTCTCAGAGTTACAGTGAAACTTCAATATGGTAACTGAACCACCCGTTTGGTCTATTCTCTGCAGAATCATGCTTCTGAAGCATAGGGTAGTGCCATTTATGATAAGTGTGCCAGCTTTGATATACAGTTGTGCTCAAAAGTTTGCATAGCGTAGCAGAAATATTGAAATGTTGGTGTTGATATTGAAAATATGACCGATCATGGCAAAAAAAGCAGTCTTTTATTTAAGGATAGTGATCATATTAAGCCATTTATTATTATAGTTTTTTGGCTCCTTTTTAACCACTTCAGCTCTGGAAGGTTTTAACCCCTTCCTGACCAGGCTTTTTTTTTTGAGATACAGTACTGCATTGTTTAACTGACAATTGCACAGTCGTGCAAAACTGTAACCAAATATGTCTTTTTTTTCCCACAAATAGATCTTTCCTTTGGTGGTATTTGATCACCTCTGCGGTTTTTATTTTTTGCGCTATAAACAAAAATAGACCGACAATTTTGAAAAAAAAAACAATTTTTTCTTATCAATTTCCTTATCATTTTAGGCCAATATGTATTCTGCCACATATTTTTGGTAAAAAAAGTTGTTTTTTTTTTTTTTTTAAATTGCTTTTACTAGTAATGGCGGCGATCAGCATTTTTTAGCGGCACAGCGACATTGCGGCGGACAAATCTGACACTAAGTGACACTTCTTGGGGACCAGTGACACCAAAACAGTGATCAGTGTTAAAAAAAAAAAAAAAATGCACTGTCACTATATAAATTACACTGGCAGGGAAGGGGTTAACACCAGGGGCGATCAAGGGGTTAAGTGTGCTCCTAGGGAGTGATTTCTAACTGTGGTGAACGGATGCACTTGAGGAAAAGAGAGCTAAGCTGAAACACGGATCTCTCTTTTACACTCATCCAAACCCACCGATTGGCTCCCGCTGTGTCCAATCACAGTGGGAGCAGCGCTCCCCCTGGATCTCGTGCACAAAATCACCTACTTGTACGTGATTTTGCGCAGCCGGCCCGACTTGCTGCAGTGTATATGCGGTGGGCGGTCCGGAAATGGTTAAATCATAATAGAAATCACCCAAATGGCAATGATCAAAATTTTACTTACACTGGAATGTTTGGCCTTGGTACGGACACACAAGATGACACACAGGTTAAAATGGAAATTAAAGGTTAATTTCCCACATCCCACATGGCTTTTTAAATTGCATTTAGTGTCTGTGTATACAGTGTCATGAGGAGCAAAAAAGAACTGTCAAAAGACCTGTGTATCAAGATAATGGAGCTTTATAAAGATGGAAAAGGAAATAAAAAAAATCCAAAACCTTGAATGTGCCAGTCAGTACTGTTAAATCACCTATTAAAAAGTGAAAAATGTGGGTATCTCTTGATCTCAAGCCAGGGTCAGGTAGACCAAGAAAGATTGTAGCCACAGCTGCCAGAAGAATTGTGGGTGGATACAAAGAAAAACGCAGGGTACCCTCAGGAGAAATATAGGCTGCTCTGGAAAAAGACGGTGTGATGGTTTCAAGGAGCATAATACAACGATACTTGAACAAAAATGAGCTGCATGGTCGAGTTGCCAGAAGGAAGCTTTTACTGCGCCAATGCCACAAAACAACCCAGTTACATAATACCCAAAAACACCTTGACACCTCACAGCATCTGGCACACTGTAATCTGGAGTGACAAGACCAAAATAGAGCTTTATGGTCACAACCAGAAGTGCTATGTTTGGAAAGGGGTCAACAAGGCCTATAGCGAATAGAATACCTTCCCCACTGTGAAGCATATCTCACTGATGTTTTTTTTGTTTGGGGGGGTGGGGGTGTGGGGGGGGGGGGTGCATGTGGGAATCTTGTGAAAATTGATGGCAAGATGAACGTTATCAGAAAATATTGGCAGACAATTTGCATTCTTCAGCACGGGAAGCACTTGGACTTTCCAGCACAACAATGACCCTAAGCACAAAGCCGAGTTGATCCTCCAGTGGCTACAGCAGAAAAAGGTGAAGGTTCTGGAGAGGCCGTCAGTCTCCTGACCTTCATATCATCGAGCCAATCTGGGGAGATCTCATATGTGCATTTCATACAAGACAGCCAAAGACATTGCATGACCTGGAGGCATTTTGCCAAGATAAATGGGCCGCTATACCACCTGCAAGAATTTGGGGCTTCATAGACCACTATTACAAAACACTGCACACGATTATGATGCTAAAGGGGACAATACATAGTATACAGAACTAATGATATGCAGAATTTTGAACAGGGGTGTTTTAAGATTGTGCCATTCTGTTATGACCTACAGTTGAATATGAATCCCATAAGAAATAAAAGGAATGTGTTTTTCCTGCTCAGTCATGTTTTCTTCAAAAATGGTAGACTGTATAATACCAATTCTAAAGGGGTATGCAAACTTTTTTGCACAACTGTATGTTAATAAGTGGAGTGGAATGATGCTCTAGGCTCATGCCAGCTGTACACTGTGTAGTCTCTACTATTGATGTGATTATTCTGTGCTGTGGTAATTGTTATCTTGTAGGGTAAGCATTATTAAGCAACTCAATATGCCAGATATTTAAATACCTCTACTGTCCATTCAACAACATAGTGCCCAGCTGAGAATGGGGTTTGAACTGTCAGCGATTATACCACCTACAGGCAGTTTTCACTTTTTTTTTGTGAACTCGTGACAAAAGATTCACGCATGTGCCTGGCCTTAGAATGACAGCATCATCTTTTCAGAAAGCTGTGGATGAAGGAAAAAATTGGTTTTAAGCCAGTCATGTTGAGGAAGCACAGATGATCTGCACAGCAGGGACAGGCATCACTGCTCTAAGTGGTTTCTCAATGCCTTTGGCTCAATATTTCTCCTGCATCTGTAACAAAGCACTTCTTTGTAGACCCACAGCGCAAACACAGCTGAGAAGAAATAAACACATGTAGCATATCATTATGTCACATAAACTGAAAAGCTTTCCCAGAGGACCAGAACATGCATCCTACTGTGTAGTATTTTGCACAAAAGCTGAAAGTATGCAAAAATTGAATATGATAGAATCCTTGGCTGTACATAGACTTTGCAAAATGAGTAAATCCAAAGAAGGATTGGATCATGCAGTACAGTTGACTAAGGTTTATACAGCACCCTAAAGTATTTATACCCCTTGAAATTTTCCAAATTTTGTCACGTTACAACTGAAAGTGTAAATGTATTTTTTTGGGATTATATGTGATGGACCAACACAAAGTGGCACGTAATTGTCAAGTGGAAGGAAAATGTAAATTCTAAAAAAAAAAAAATTATAAAATAAATATGTGAAAAGTGTGGCGTGCATTTGTATTCAGCCCCCCTAAATCAATACTTTTGTAGAACCACTTTTCGCTGCAATTACAGCTGCAAGTCTTTTGGGGATGTCTCTACCAGCTTTGCACATCTAGAGAGTGACATTTTTACCCATTCTTCTTTGCAAAATAGCTCAAGCTCTGTCAGATTGGATGGAGAGTGTCTGTGAACAGCAACTTTCAAGTCTTGCCACAGATTCTCAATTGGATTTAGGTCTGGATTTTGACTGGGCCATTCTAACACATGAATATTCTTTGATCTAAACCATGGGTGCTCAACCTGTGGCACTCCAGCTGTTGCACAACTACAACTCCCATCATGCCTCTGCCTTTGGAAGTCATGCTTATAACTGTCAGCAGCTTGTAATGCCTCGTTGGACTTGTAGTTCCGCAACAGCTGGAGGGCCACAGGTTAAGCACCCATGATCTAAACCATTCCATTGTAGCTCTGGCTGTATGTTTAGGGGGTTATTGTCCTGCTGGAAGGTGAACCTCTGCTCCAGTCTCAAGTCTTTTGCAGACTCTTAACAGGTTTTCTTCTAAAATTGCCCTGTATTTTGCTCCATCCATCTTCCCATCAACTCTTACCTGGTTCCCTGTCCCTGCTGAACAGAAGCACCCCCACAACATGATGCTGCCACCACCATTTTTCACAGTGGGGATGATTCAGGGTGATTTACAGTGTTTTTTTCCGACACACATAGGGTTTTGCTTTTAGACCAAAAAGTTACATTTTGGTCTCATGTGACTAGAGCACCTTCTTCCACATGTTTGCTGTGTGCCCCACATGACTTCTCGCAAACTACAAACAGGACTTCTTATGGCCTTTTTTCAAAAATGGCTTACTTCTTGCCACTTCCATAAAGGCAAATTTGTGGAGTGCATGACTAATAGTTGTCCTGTGGAAAGATTCTCTTACCTGAGCTGTGGATCTCTGCAGCTCCTTCAGAGTTACCATGGGCTTCTTGGCTGCTTCTCTGATTAATGCTCTCCTTGCCTGGCCTGTCAGTTTAGGTGGATGGCCATGTCTTGGTAGGTTTGCAGATGTGCTATACTCTTCATTTTTGGATGATGGATTGAACAGTGCTCTGTGAGATGTTCAAAGCTTGGGATATTTTTTTTATAACCTAACCCTGCTTTAAACTTCTCCACAACTTTATCCTTGACCTGTCTGGTGTGTTCCTTGGCCTTTATGATGCTGATTGTTCACTAAGGTTCTCTAACAAACCTCTGAGGGCTTCACAGAGCAGCTGTGTTTATACTAAGACTAAATTACACACAGGTGGACTCTATTTACTATTTAGGTGACTTCTGAAGGCTATTGGTTCCACTAGATTTTAGTTAGGGGTATCAGTGTAAAAGGGGCTGAATACAAATGCCACACTTTTCAGATATTTATTATAAAAAAATGTTTAAATCCTTTTGCTTTCGCTTCACAATTATGTACCGCTTTGTGTTGGTCTATCGCATAAAATCCCAATAAAATACTTTTACGTTTTTGATTGTAATATGACAAAATGTGGAAAATTTCAAGGGGTATGAATACTTTTTCAAGGCACTATACGTACTTTATCTGTTAAGCCTCAGAAGTTATTGTATAACTTACTGTAGTAGTTGTGCTTTTTGTTTGTGGGTCTTTTTTTTTTTTTTTTATATGGATAAGTGATTACTTTTTAGCATACCTAAAAACGCCAGAAGTAAATGCTTGAAGCTCCAGATAAATTTGTGCGTTTGTGTTTATATCACGCGTTTTTGCATATTAATGTGTATACGATTTTTGCTGTTAAAACAAATACACATGAACAAAAAAAAAGGGGGGGGTTGGGGGTAACGCAAGCATCATAAGGTTCAGGATTAGATTCGTATTCAGTACAATACGTAGTATCAGTAAGTGTAGGCTATACATACTGGTGCATAAGGAAAATCAAAATACAACATGGTAATTCCCTGTTATGTAAATAACAAAGGAGTATACCTACCCTAGTAAGGGGGTATGACGTAGTCAGTCATCCAACTTTTACATAGAGTGAAATCTCAGTAGTATGCCAGTACCAATTACATAGGAGACATCAAAGGACCTTCGACTGAGGAGGGCTTTCAACAAGGAGAGCAAGAAGCAAACATTCCTCATGCCGCGTACACACGACCGGACTTTACGGCATACTTGGTCCTGCGGACTGGAGTCCGTCGGACAATTCGATTGTGTGTGGGCTCCAGCGGACTATTTTCCCCCAAAAGTTTGACGGACCTAGAAATGAAACATGTTGCAAATCTTTTTGACGGACTCGAGTGCGGTCGAAAAGTCCGCTTGTCAGTATGCTAGTCCGACGGACAAAAACCGACGCTAGGGCAGCTATTAGCTACTGGCTATGAACTTCCTTGTTTTAGTCCGGTCGTACGTCCTCACGTATGAATCCGTCAGACTTTGGTTGATCGTGTGAAGCAAGTCCGTTCATTCGGAAAGTCCGTCAAAGTCCCCAAGACAAAGTCTGCCGTAAAGTCTGCTCGTGTGTACGCGGCATTAGGTGTATACAATATAACATGGTTATAGACAGACACACGTGTAGAAGTCTGAACAAAGTTGGAGTGAACAGTAAGAAGAAAAAAGGGAAGAGGGGGAAAAAGAAGGGGGGTATGACCCTAAGCATTTCTGAAACATGCACTCTTTACCTATCCTCCTTTTCACAATTGCTGCCTCTCTCCTCAAACTCTTTTCTTCACCCCTCTGCTCCACCCCACAATCTGTACATATCACCCTCAATTCTCCCCTCCCCTATTACTGCACTCATCACCTCTTTCTAACTCTAAGCCCACTTGCTAACAACCCCCCCAGGACACTGAAGCATGTCCCCTCATACAAATCACATTCTCATACTACCTCCCTTACTCTTCTGCTTCTCCTAATCGCTGGAGATATTTCCCCAAACCCTGGGCCTCCCTTATTTAACTGTACCCAACACACCCATCACCCTACACCATCTGACAGTAGACGCAATCTAGTCTCCATTCCTCTTCTTCCCAACACCAGCCTCCCTCTCTCCTGCGCCCTCTGGAACGCCCGCTCTGTCTGCAACAAACTCACTGCTGTTCATGACCTCTTTGTCACTAATTCCTTTAATCTACTTGCTCTCACCGAAACCTGGCTCCACGAATCTGACACCCATTCTCCTGCTTCCCTATTCCAGGGTGGCCTTCACTGGACTCACTCCCCTAGGCCTAATGGACACAAAGGAGGTGGAGTGGGATTCCTCCTATCCCCCCAGAGCACCTTCCAGGTTATTCACTCTCCTCCCTCTTTTTCTCTCTCTTCATTCGAAGCCCACTGTATACATGTATTCTCTCCTACTTAAGAATTGCTCTGATCTACCGGCCCCCTGGACCATTATTGACTTTCCTTGATGAGTTCTCTGCCTGGCTACCCTACTTTCTCTCTTCGGAAATTCCCACAATCCTTCTCGGTGATTTCAACATCCCTGCTAATACAAACACTCCTGCTACTTCTAAACATCTTATGCCGCGTACACGCGAGCGGACTTTAGGGCAGACTTTGCCCGGCGGACTTTTCGACGTACTTTACGACGGACTTTCTGAATGAACGGACTTGCCTACACACAATCCACCAAAGTCCGTCGAATTCGTACATGATAACGTACGACCGGACTAAAACAAGGAAGTTCATAGCCAGTAGCCAATAGCTGCCCTAGCGTGGCTTTTTGTCCGTCGAACTAGCATACAGACGAGCAGACTTTTCGACCAGACTCGATTTCGACGAAGTCCGCTGGAGCCCACACACGATCAAATTGTCCGACGAAATCCTGTCTGCCGGGCAAAGTCTGCCGTAAGTCTGCTCGTGTGTACGCGGCATAAGTCTAACCTCTTCATTTGACCTGAAGCAATGGGTACAAGCTTCTACTCACTCTGATGGCAACACCCTTGACCTTGTATTCTCCTACCTATGCACTCCATGCAACTTCTCAAACAATCCTTTTCCTCTCTCCAACCATCACCTTATTAGTTTCTCTCTCCCCCTGTCTTCCACCACCTTTCCCTCCAATCGCCTAACCATCACCCGTAGAAACTTTCGCAACTTCAACTCCTCTCTCCTCTATTCTGCTACTGACCACCTCTATGACAAAATCTCTCCCCTGTCCTGCCCCAACCAAGCCACGTCCATATACAACAAATCCCTGTCCTACACCCTGGACAAGCTCGCTCCCCTCACTACACGCAGAATCAGGCCTCGACCCCTACAACCCTGGCAAACAGATGACACTAAAATTCTCAAAAAACGTAGTCGCGCTCTTGAGCGTCTGTGGCACAAGACTAAGTCTCTCAAAGACTTCAACCAATACAAATCTGCCCTCCAAAAATACTATTCTTTCCTCCACACTGCCAAGCAAACCTATTTTACAACTCTTATTAACACCTTTTCATCCAGTCCCCGTAAGCTCTTCTCTACCTTCAACTCTCTACTTTGTCCTCCACCGCCTCCACCCACTGACTTACTCACTGCCCAGGAGATCGCTAATCACTTCAAAAACAAGATTGATACAATCCGTGATGAAATCTCCACTCTACAGGTATCTCCCCTAGCTAAGACCCCATGTCAACAGGTACAACTGACACTCCCCCTATTCAAATCTGCTACTACAGACGAAGTTGCTAAACTCCTTTCTATCGCCCACCTAACCACCTGTCCCCTGGACCCTATTCCCTCTCAAATGCTACAGTTGCCCTCTGACCCCATCCTACACTCTCTAACCCACATCTTCAATCTCTCCCTCACCTCTGGCATCTTCCCCAATGCTCTAAAACATGCACTGGTCATTCCCATACTTAAAAAGCCGTCCTTGGACCCTACCCATCTTAACAACCTACGCCCTATCTCCTTGCTCCCCTTTTCCTCTAAACTACTTGAGCGCCTGGTTTACAACAAGAGTGACCACCTCATTAAAAACAACCTTCTCGATCCCCTTCAATCTGGATTTTGCCCTCAACACTCCACAGAAACTGCTCTTTTAAAACTCACAAATGACCTACTAACTGCAAAAACCAACAGACACTATTCTGTACTCCTACTTCTGGATCTTTCAGCTGCCTTTGACACGGTTTACCACCCCCTCCTCAAAAAACTTTACTCCCTCGGTCTCCGTGACTGTGCTCTTCAGTGGCACTCATCCTACCTATCCCAACGCACATTCAGTGTAACTTACAATTCTACTTCCTCCACTCCTCTTCCCTTCTCTGTTGGGGTCCCCCAAGGTTCTGTTCTTGGACCTCTTTTATTTTCAATCTACACCTCTTCTCTGGGTCAGCCTCTCATGGCTTTCAATATAATTTATATGCTGACGACACACAAATCTATCACTCCACCCCTCAACTCACTCCATCAGTCTCCTCACGCATCACTAACTTACTAACCGACATATCTGTATGGATGTCACACCACTTCCTCAAACTCAACTTGTCCAAAACCGAGCTTATAATATTTCCTCTCCCACGTGCCTCTTCCCCTGACTTCTCTGTCAAGAGCAATGGCAAAAACCATCCACCCATCCCCACATGTCAGGGTGCTAGGTGTTATCCTGGATTCTGAACTCTCCTTTCGGCCCCACATCCAATCACTTTCCAAAGCTTGCCGCCTCAACCTCCACAACATCTCTAAACTACGTCCCTTTCTAACCAATGAAACCACAAAGCTCCTGATTCACTCCCTGGTTATCTCTCGCCTCGACTACTGCAACTTCCTCCTCATTGGCTTACCTTTAAATAGACTATCCCCCCTTCAGTCCATCATGAATGCTGCTGCCAGACTCATCCACCTTACAAACCGCTCAGTGTCTGCTACCCCTCTCTGCCAAACCCTCCACTGGCTACCACTCACCCAACAAATTAAATTCAAAATACTAACAATAAGTTACAAAGCCATCCACAACTCTGCCCCCAGCTACATCACTAGCCTAGTCTCAAAATACCAACCTAATCGCCACCTCTGTTCCTCCCAAGACCTTCTGCTCTCTAGCTCCCTCATTACCTCCTCCCATATCCGCCTCCAGGACTTCTCCCGAGCCTCGCCCATCCTCTGGAATTCGCTACCCCAATCTGTCAGACTGTCTCCAAATTTATCCACCTTTAGGCGATCCCTGAAAACTTTCCTCTTCAGAGAAGCTTATCCTGCCTCCATCTAACAACTGCACTATTTTCTCCATTAGCTCATCCCCCACAGCTATTACCCTTTTTGTATAGCTTGACCCTCCCTCCTAGATTGTAAGCTCTAACGAGCAGGGCCCTCTGATTCCTCCTGTATTGAATTGTATTGTACTTGTATTGTCTGCCCTAATGTTGTAAAGCGCTGCATAAACTGTCGGCGCTATATAAATAAATCCTGTATATAAATCCTGTATAATAATAATAAGCATTTTGAAGAGAGCTAAAACTGGGTATCCAAGAAAAGATAGCAAGTAGTATGATGGAGAGATCAAGAGGTAGGAGGCGAAGTTAGAGGAATGTCGGAAGTGACCGCCCAGGTCAAAGTGCAATCGTCAGTTTCCCAGGAGATCAAATTTTCTAGATGGCAAATAGAATCCATCTCACAGGCCCATGAAGGATGGGTGTTGTGGTTTTCGCCATGCCCTGGCGATCATAGTTCAAGCAGAAGTCAGGAAGTGTTGAAGACTTTTTTTTTAATTTAGTTTATAGGATCAAGGCATGATTGAAAGCAAAGTAATGAGAAGACTTAACAATTTTGTCCCCATCTAAATCGTAGTAGAGGTGGAGTGTTTTGTCCCGAAATTTTTTTTTTTTTTTAACAAACACTCCCCTAATTTTTTACTCCCAAATGACCACAATGCAAACTATTTTGACTGAGAGAGCACTGTGAGAGCAGAGAGCTTTTTTTTTTTTTTTTTTTTACTACAATCATCATGAATTGCCCTACTGACATTATTCGTGAAATAGTGCTGCTGCTGCAGCTATTTCTCAGGTTGTAGCTGCAACACAGTCGTTGTTACAAAAGGGTTAGGGTAACCCTAACCACTGTACATGGAAAAGGGCTTAGAAAATGCAAAGTGCTCATTAACATGCGTTTTAAGAGCATTTGGATGTTTTTTCAGCTCAAAAGCTCCTCTCCTGAATGCGATTTTGGAGTGTTTTTTTTTTTCCCCTGCCTGTAAATTTCTCTACCTATAAATTCCAGAAAACTGCTATAGTGTGCATGGATACATTGGCTAACGGAGGGGAGTTTTCCGGCAGAGAAAAATAGTTTAGACGCCTGTAGAACGAGCATCTTTGAGCTGTAGTGTGCATGATGCCTTATACACACACTTGTTCAATTTATACATAAGCATTTTAGCCAGTTTGTAAGAGTTTATTTTTCCGCACTGATACTTTTTTTTGTTTGTTTTTACTTTATACTTTTGAGGTGCCAAATAATCAACCCATTGGTAAAAAAAATGTACAGATTTTATTAAGGATAAAAAAATCCATATGCAAGGACCAACTTTTAACCACCATATACAGTATGTCATATCATTAGCATTGTGTAGAAAGACCTTCTCTATATGACCCATCCCTTTAGTACAAGTTGCATCGTGAAGTTAGGCATAGCCCTTTACCTTTTGCAATTTTTCAACCAAACCATGAAGAAAACATCTGGGGAGTGGTCTTTTGCTTCAACGTGTTTCATACTTAGATTTCAATCCTCCTGAAGAAGCTTATCATAGCAATGACAATCATTTATTTTACATTTTCATGACTTTAAAACAGTCATCATTTTAAATAGTTGATATGCTATTACATTTGACTAACTTTAGAATAGTCTGCACAGACTTGGCTATGCTATCTAGTGAGGATGAATACCATAAATTAAATAAATGTAGCGTTAAAAAACACATGTATGGGTGATCTCTGTGCACATAAACATAATGTCCCAATGGTGCCGTGTTGCTGAAACACAAAAAAGTGTTTACACAACTTTCGACAACCGATTCCCAATTTTCGTACACATATTCCCAAAGGGACAAACACCAAAATTTTTCTCATACGGGAACAGAACAAACCATTTTCAGTTTTAATTGTACCATTTTCGTACAAGAAAAATCAGAAAAGAAAGACTGCGCATGATCAGAAACCATAAACAAAAAAGAAAAAAGCCTTTGTCATACGATAATATTCGTATGCATTTTCGTACAAATTTTCTTATATTGTTCCGATTTGCTGTGAAACATCAAGAAAAATCGGACTAACGGTCGCCCGATTTTCTTAGTGTTTTACCCCACTTTAATGTTGTAGTGTTCACTCAGTGCACCCAATCCTGACTGACTCTGGATCTGCATTTCTAGTAGAATTGTATATATGAATATTGTGTTCTGGTGAATTGAAATGTATTAAGATAATTTAAGTTTAATTATATAGTATGGTTGTACATATGTTTCCTTTTCTTGAATATGTAACGTTTTGTCATTCCTGATTTTAATTTTTTTTTCACTTTTGTTTTTACATTGAATTTCTAGTGTTAATGTGTTCACATTCTTGCTACAATTCTTTGTGTGCTGTCCTTGTTTGTCGCTATACCTTCATCAATAGTCATAGAAACAACTACTACTCCATATGACTGGGGGAAAACTTTGCTTACATTTGTTTAGATCTACTGTGCTGGGACTGTAAACATTACCCTGTAATTCCATTTAAAGGAGTTGTAAAGGCAGAAGTTTTTTATTTTTTTTATCTTAATGCATTAAGATAAAAAAACCTAATGTGTGCAGCAGCCTCCCCAGCACCCCCTAATACTTACCGGATCCCCATCTCTCCAGCGAAGTCCACGAGTCCCTCAGCCATCCCTGACTCTCCCTCCTGATTGGCTGAGACACAGCAGCGGCACCATTGGCTGCCAATCGGGAGAGAGAGGGGGCAGGGCCGAAGGCCCACTCCATGTCTGAGTAGACACACAGAGCTGCAGCTCGGCTCAGGTGCCCCCATGGCAAGCTGCTTGCTGTGGGGGCAAGCGACAGGAGGGAGGGGCCAGGAGAGCCAAAGAGGGACCAGAGAAGAGGAGGATCAGGGCTGCCCTGTGCAAAACCATTGTACAGGTTAGCCAAGTATAACATGTTTGTTATTAAAAAAAACAAGCCTTTACAGTCACTTTGACCTTATTATTATTCCAAGGCACTTTATGCTTAATTGTCATGTGTGGAGAAGTTAGACCCCTTTCACACTGAGGCGGTTTTCAGGCATCTTAGCGCTAGAAATAGCACCCGTAAAGTGCCTGCAAACCGCCTCCCATTCATTTCAGTGTGACTTTTCACACTGGGGCGGTGCACTTGTGAGACATTAGGAAAAGTCCTGCAAGCAGCATCTTTGGGGTGGTTTGGGAGCGCTGTATTTGGCGCTCCCAAAACGCCCTGCCCATTGCAATGAATGGGCAGCACTTTGGAAGTGCCGCAACACGGGCGCTTTTAACCCCTTCTTTGTGGTTGAAAGCGAGTAGCTAGCAGCTGAAAAAAGCGCCACCTAGACAGCTCTAACGTGCCACTAAAACGAGCTGTGCTTTAGCGCTAACGCGGCCCCAGTGTGAAAGGGATTTAACAGAGGTTCTTCACCGTGTTTGAAAATGAAAAGTCACTAACTACAAATACTGTACACACTCATCTGTCCAGGCATCCAGCACAGTCCTCGGGTCCAAAGTGTCGGCATGTTAACTGTGGTAAGCCAGCTGTGACTCCTTGAGGCTTCAAAGCCTGCTCCTCACTGAGCATGCGTGAGTCAAGCTGCACCCTGTGAATGGTCCTGCGGCTTTCTGGGACCTGTTATGTGTCCCAGAAGGTTGCAGGGAGGGAGAACTTCTGGTGAAACTGCTTAGGCCAGTGGTCTCCAAACTGTGGCTTGAGGGAACTTTCCTACAGACTAAATAATATACATTGATTTGATTTTTTTTTTTTTTTACCAAAGAAATGTAGCAGAATACATTTGGTATTTCTGAAGAAAGATTACCTATTTGCAAAATTTTATAACAAACAAAACGCATGTTTTTTTAAAAATAAAAATCAGTCTTTTGCATAATAAAAAAAAAAAAAAAAACTCAGTGGTGATTAAATACCACCAAAGAAAAGCTCTTTGAGTGTGAAACCAAATTATAAATATTTAATTTGGGTACAGCGTTGCATGACCGCACAATTGTCATTCATGGCAGTGTGGCTGCGATGAAAGATGAAAATTGGCCTAGGCAGGAAGGGGGTAAAAGTGCCCGGTATTGAAGTGGTAAAATAGTTTTAGGCCAAACTGGCTCAACTATTTTCATTACAGAATCATTCAGCCACTTTGTGTGCTGTAATAAACTGTAGTAACATTAGCTACATACAGTAAATGGTGCTGTGCTTTGGCAGCAGTGAATTAAAGAAGCGGCTGAGTACTTCTCCGCCATTGAGGAGTAGCATAGTTCAGGAATAGGCAGCAGTTTTCCCAAGTATCATTAAAACTATTATTACTTGAAAGGTAATTCATTAAAAGAACAGCATTCTATGATTTTTAGTACAACCCATACATACCCTAGAAATAGAACTAAGGCTGGTGATACATTATACAATTTTTCATAAAATTTACCAAAACCATACAACCAAAACCATACGATATGAGGTCAAACCTAAACACTTTCAATTTGTTTGCAATCAGGCAGGCCCTTGCACTACATAGTTGAAGGTAAATCTGAAGGAAATTGAATAAGAAAATTGTATAATGTATGGTCAGCTTAAATGCAGATTGACTTTAGAGCACTGAAAAACAATGACATTCTGGCAAATGCTGTAATATCTGCATTACTGTTGAATCTGGAATATGGGTTCAGTCGTATTTATGCAATAGAATAGGTCCCAGACTCCCAATGGTTTTCCCATCATTGGCATACCAGTGACAACTTACCAGTAACCGTAGAATACAATTTACAATTTTATTTACTGCTCCTTGGGGACATGCCCTTACAAGTGCATCTAAGCCCATCATCTCCAAACTGTGGCCCTGGGGGTAGATGTGGTCCTTTGCTTTATTTTATTAGGCCCTTGGGGCACCATTCCATCCTCTGACACCAACAATGGAGAATAATTTCTCTCATTGACTCCAGAAAAGGCCAAAATTGTTCTCACTGACACCAGCGATGGGGCACAATTTCTTCTACTAATACCAATGATAGGGTACTATTCCTCCCAATGACACCAGCAATGGGGCACTATTCCTCTCAATGACCCCACAAAGGGGCAAAATTCTTTCCACTGATAACCAACGATGGGGGCACTGTTCCTCCCACTGACACCAGCGATGGGGGTGCTGTTCCTCCCACTGACACCAGCGATGGGGGCGCTGTTCCTCCCACTGACACCAGCAATGGGGGCGCTGTTCCTCCCACTGACACCAGCGATGGCGCTGTTCCTCCCACTGACACCAGCAATGGGGGCGCTGTTCCTCCCACTGACACCAACAATGGGGGTGCTATTTTAACCATTTGAGCTCCGGAAGGTTTTACCCCCTTTATGACCAGGCCATTTTTTGCTATTCAGCACTGAGCTACTTTAACTGGCAATTACTTGGTCATGCGCTACTGTACACAAATTAATTGTTTTTCTCACAAATGGCTTTCTTTTGGTGGTATTTGATCACCACTGGGTTTTTTATTCTTTGCGCTATTAATGAGAAAAAAATGAAATTCTTGAAAAAAAAATATTTTCTTCTCTCTGTTATGAAACATATGCAATACCATTCACTTTCTTCATAAATTTAGGCTAAAGTGTATTCTGTTACATGTTTTTGGTAAAAAAAAATCCCAATAAGTGTGTATTGGTTTGCTTTGGTTATAGCGTCTATAGACTATGGTGTGTGTATGTATATATATATATATATATATATATATGTGTGAGACTCACAGCTTTTACTTTCTGACTGCTTATTACATTTCTTGAGATGCTAAAATGCCAGGGCAGTACTAACGCCCCCAAATGATCCCTTTTTGTTAGGTAGACACTCCAAGCTATTTGCTGAGAGGCATGATGAGTGCATGGAAGATTTTATTTTTTACCACAAGTTTTTGGAAAATTGCACTTGCATTTGTTTTTTACACAAAGTTGTTATTTAAAGTGGCTGTAAACCCGATTCATGAAATTTGAGCTGGGCACATATATCTGCAGTCTTTTCTTATCTCTCTCCAAAGCACTGAGTCCCCTATGTTTCTTCTGTTCCGTAGCGCTGTTATCAGCCTGGTAACTTCTGTCAAGTTCTCAGAGACTGGAGATAAAAGCAGCCTGAAGTTTGTGTCAGGGTAGGTTGCTATAAATAGATTAGCAGAGAGCTTGTCCTCTCACAGTAGAGCTCTTCCTCCCTTTGGAGTGGGGGTGTGTGTGCCTTTCCTCCAATCAGCTGTCTTGGCTGTATGCCAATAATCCACTCCCAGTGCTGAACAGGAAGAGAACATCTGTAACACAATGTGCACTTTCTAAAGGATATATAAAGCTGCAGACAGCAGATATACATGTAAAACTTATGTAGGGGGATTGGTTTCATCTCTGTGTATCATCTGGGGCTGTTCACTTCACTGGGTATATGGAGGGTTTACATCCACTTTAAGTGTGTCCCTAGGGGATGCTTGCTAACTGTGTAGGGGATGGTCTGAAAGGATGAGGACAGATATTGGTGTAACTGCTTAACAGAATCTCTATCTTCTTCCCTGTCAGAATGGCGATCTGCTTTGTTTACATGGGCAGATTGCCGTTCTGCCTGTCTGGGGAACGATTGCGGGTGGCTGGCGGACATCAGGTCTGCCGGACCCACTGTTTGGCTCCCCCCCTCTGTCCAATCAGCCCCTAGTGTCTATTGCACAAAATGATGTACAGGTATGTTGTTTCGCACAATAGAGCCGACCTGCCGCAGTACACCTGCAGTAGGCGGTCAAGAAGTGGTTAAAGTGGATATAAACCTTTTACATATACCCAGTGAAGTGAACAGCCCCAGAGGATACACAGAGATGAAACAAATCTCCCTATATAAGTTTTACATGTATATCTGCTGTCTTTATATTTTCTTTAGAAAGTGCACATCGTGTTAAATTTTCACTTCCTATTCAGCACTAGGAATGGATTATTGGCATACAGCCAGGATAGCTGATTGGAGGAAAGGCACACACCCCCACTCCACATTGGCAAAAGAATGGAAGAGCTCTGCTGTGAGAAGGCAAGCTCTGAGCTAATCTATTTATTGCAACCTCAGCCTGTGGCACTGCTGAGGTGTTATGGAAGCCCATGTTGCTTTGATAGTGGCCTTCAGCTCATCTGCATTTTTCGGTCTGGTGTCTATCATCTTCCTCTTGACAATACCCCACAAATTCTCTATGGGATTTAGGTCAGACGAGTTTGCTGGCCAATCAAGCAAAGTGATGCCATGAACAATAAACGAGGTATTGGCACCTGCCCACACTGCCAAAAGTGACAAGTCCTGCTGGAAAATGAAATCATCATCTCCATAAAGCTGGTCAGCAGAGGGAACAATGAAGTGCTCTAGAATTTCCTGGTAGAGGGCTACGTTGACTTTGGACTTGATAAAGCACAGTGGACCAACACCAGCATATGACATGGCTCCCCAAATCATCACTGACTGTGGAAATGTCACACTGGACCTCATTCAACTTGGATTCTGTGCCTTTCCACTCTTCCTTCAGACTCTGGGGCCTTGATTTCCAAATCAAATGCAAAATTTACTTTCATCCTAAAAGAGGACTTTGAACCACTGAGAAACAGTCCAGTCCTTTTTATCCTTAGCCCAGGTAAGAAGCTTCTGATATTGTCTCTGGTTCAGGAGTGCCTTGACACAAGGAATGCGACAGTTGTAGCCCTTGTCCTGGATACATCAGTGTGTGGTGGCTCTTGAAGCACTGACACCAGCCGTAATCCACTCCTTGTGAATCACTCCCAAATTCTTGAATGGCCTTTGCTTCACAATCCTCTCAAGGCTGCGGTTATCCCTGTTGCTTGTGCAATTTTTTCTACCACACCTTTTCCATCCACTTAACTCTCCATTAATATGCTTGGATACAGCACTCTGTGACCAGCCAGCTTCTATAGCAATGACCTTTTGTGACTTTCCCTCCTTGTTGAGGGTGTCAATGACTATCTTCTGGACAACTGTCAAGTGAGCATTCTTCCCCATGATTGCGTAACCTGCTGAATTGGACTGAGAGACAATTTGGCTCAGGAAACCTTTACACGTTTTTTGAGTTAATTAGCTGATTAGAGTGCTCCACCATGAGTCTACAATATTGAACTTTTTCCCAATATTCAAATTTTCTGAGATACTGAATTTTGGGTTTTTACTAGCTGTAACCCATAATCAAAATTTAAAGAAATGCTTGAAATATATCACCCCATGTGTGTAAAGAATGTATACAATATATGAGTTTCACTTTTTTAAGTGCTGAAATAAATTAACTTTTTGATGACATTCAAATTTTTTGAGATACACCTGTATAAATGTAAAAAGACCACATTTTGAAAAAAAACACTTTTTTTTTTTTTTTTTTTTTTACTTTCTGCTATAAAACCTATCCAATAAAAAAAATGTCTTCATAAATTTAGGCCCA
This sequence comes from Aquarana catesbeiana, assembly GCF_042186555.1. Classification (NCBI taxonomy): domain Eukaryota; kingdom Metazoa; phylum Chordata; class Amphibia; order Anura; family Ranidae; genus Aquarana; species Aquarana catesbeiana. The sequence goes on from NC_133324.1 coordinate 762,342,298, forward strand.
AATGTATTCTGCTATGTCTTTGGTATGGTTTGTGTGAGGGTTATAGCGTCTACAAACTATGGTATATACAGTATCTCACAAAAGTGAGTACACCCCTCACATTTTTGTAAATATTTTCTTCTACCTTTTCATTTGACAACACTGAAGAAATGACACTTTGCTACAATGTAAAATAGTGAGTGTACAGCTTGTATAAGAGCCCATTCACACAGGGGCAACACGACTTCCAGCGCAACTTTGGGAGGCAACTTGGACACGACTTGAGTATGAATCACAGCACGACTTGGAGCAACTTACAACACAACTTGAAGTCGCCTCCAGGACAGGGAACTTTACAAGTGGCCAATCAGAGCTTATCAGCTGTGTGTGAGAAGGAGGGGGCTGGCTGTTTAGTGGAGTAAATTACTTTCTGTTTCCTTTCTGCTTCCTGTAAAGTTGCCTCAGTATGAACAGTGATCAGACTTGGAGGCAACTTCCATTGAAATCAATGGGTACAAGTTGCCTTCAAGTCGGATTGAAGTAGTACAGGAACCTTTTCTGAAGTCGGAGCGACTGCAGTAGTGTGCATTAAGACAGATCCATTCATTTACATTGATTTTTTCATGTAGCGCGACTTCAGGCGACTTGAAGTCGGATCCAAAGTTGCCCCTGTGTGAATGTGCTCTAACAGTGTAAATTTGCTGTCCCCTCAAAATAACTCAGCACACAGCCATTAATGTGTAAACCGCTGGCAACAAAAGTGAGTACACCCTTAAGTGAAAATGTCCAAATTAGGCCCAATTAGCCATTTTCCCTCCCCGGGGGCATGTGACTCGTTAATGTTATAAGGTCTCAGGTATGAATGGGGAGCAGGTGTGTTAAATTTGTTGTTATCGCTCTCACTCTCATACTCAGTAAGTTCACAGGAAGTTCAATATGGCACCTCATGGCAAAGAACTCTCTGAGGATCTGAAAAAAGAATTAGTGCTCTATATAAAGATGGCCTAGGCTATAGGAAGTTTGCCAAGACCCTGAAACTGAGCTGCAGCACGGTGACCAAGACCATACAGCAGTTTAACAGGACAGGTTCCACCCAGAACAGGCCTGCCATGGTCGACCAAAGAAGTTGAGCCCACATGCTCAGCGTCATATCCAGAGGTTGTCTTTGGGAAATAGACGTATGAGTGCTGCCAGCTTTGTGCAGAGGTTGAAGGGGTGGGGGGGTCAGCCTGTCAGTGCTCAGACCATACGTTGCACACTGCATCAAATTGGTCTGCATGAATGTCGCCCCAGAAGGAAGCCTCTTCTAAAGATTATGCACAAGAAAGCCTGCAAACAGTTTGCTGAAGACTGGCAGACTAAGGACATGGATTACTGGAACCATGTCCTGTGGTCTGATGAAACCAAGATAAACTTATTTGGTTCAGATGGTGTCGAGCGTGTTTTGCGGCAACCAGGTGAGGAGTACAAAGACAAGTGTGTCTTGCCTACAGTCAAGCATGGTGGTGGGAGTGTCATGGCTCGGGGCTGCATGAGTGCTGCCATCACTGGGGAGCTACAGTTCATTGAGGGAACCATGAATGCCAACATGTACTGTGACATACTGAAACAGAGCACGATCCCCTCCCTTCAGAGACTGGGCCACAGGGCAGTATTCCAACATAACGACCCCAAACACACCTCCAAGACGACCACTGCCTTGCTAAAGAAGCTGTAAAGGTGATGGACTGGTCAAGCATCTCTCCAGACCTAAACCCTATTGAGCATCTGTGGGGCATCCTCAAAAGGAAGGGGGAGGAGCGCAAGGTCTCTAACATCCACCAGCTTGGTGATGTTGTCATAGAGCAGTGGAGCGGGGATGGGTTTTTGGGACTTTAATCACTTCGCATCCAGGCCATTTCTGACACTTCGCTCCTACATGTCAAAAATCATCATTTCTTTGCTATAAAATTAGATAGAACCCCCAAACATTATATATGTTTTTTTAGCAGAGACCCTAGAGAATACAATGGCAGTCATTGCAACTTTTTATCTTGCACGGTATTTGCGCAGCAATTTTTCAAACGCGTTTTTTTTGAAAAAAAAACAGTTTCATGCTTTAAAAAAAAACAAAACAGCAAAGTTAGCCAAATTTTTTTGCATTGTGTGAAAGATGAAGTTACGCCGAGTAAATAGATACCTAACATGTCACGCTTCAAAATTGCACACGCTCGTGGAATGGCGCCAAACTTTGGTACTTAAAAATCCCCATAGGCGACGCTTTAACATTTTTTACTGGTTACATGTTTTGAGTTACAGAGGAGGTCTAGGGCCAAAATTATTGCTCTCGCTCTAACGTTCGCGGCGATACCTCACATGTGTGGTTTGAACACCGTTTTCATATGTGGGCGGGACTTACGTATGCGTTCGCTTCTGCGTGCAAGCTCACGGGGACAGGGGCGCTTTAAAAAAATTTTTTTTTTTTTTTTATTGTTAATTTTACTTAAAAATTTTTATTTTTACACTTTAAAAAAAAATTTTTTTTTTTTTTTAATCACTTTTATTCCTATTACAAGGAATGTAAACATCCCTTGTAATAGGAATATGACACGATCAGTCCTGTTTACAGTGAGATATGGGGTCAATAAGACCCCACATCTCACCTCTAGGCTGGGAAGCCTAAAATCAAAAAAAAAAATAAAACGATCGCCGCTTCACAGCCGAAGCGGCGCCGTTTTTTTGAATGCAGAGGCCGGGCGTGACGTCATAACATCGCGCCCGGCCTCCGAACGATCATAGAGACTCCGGCGACCATCTGGTCCGCCGGAAATCTCTATGGTGAACATCCGGCGCCGGCGGATCCGCTATCCAAATCACCGATCGCTGAGGTGAGTCGGTAGTAGCACCGGAGGGCGGCGGGAGGGGGGTGACGTCCCCTCCCGCCGCCCGTAAGAACGATCAAGCGGCGGAACAGCTGCTATGATCATTCTTATGGTGTACGGAATCGCCGGCTGAAAATGCCGGTATCTGAATGATGTCTGTAGCCTCAGACATCATTCAGATATAAGCCCTGAAAGTCGAGGACGTCATATGAAGTCCTCCGGATGTCAAGCGGTTAAATTAAATCATGGCCTGGTAAGGCCATTGTGACGGGAGGGCCCGTGGAACTCAGAATCCCTTGGAAAGTAGGGGATGCCCTTGTTTCAGCTACCCATACACCTCTTATGTCTAAGTCACCCTGTGCTATCCTGGCACAGGGTGAGTGAGAAAATATATCTTGGACTACTTAAAATGGGACAGTAATATTTGTCCACAATATCTCCCAGGATGTATGTAGAGACTATTATTGGTTTGTTTGATTCTGAACTCAACCTGTTAATTGAGTGAGCTGATCACATTAGCCTCCAGAACTGGCTAGGAGACGAACAGTCTAGTCTGGCTTACCACAGGTTCTAAGGGTATTCCACACATTGTTGTTTGTTTTAATTAACCCTGTGTTGATGTTTATGGTAATGTGTATTGAATAATCACCTAGTCTGGGTAAATGATTTAGTAAACTAGCTTATGTTAATTAGGTTACAGTTGTATTGTTAGAGGAGGTTCCAACGGCATATAAAGTCTTGTAATTTTGATTCTAAATAAATATAGTCCATGTTAGCAGTGAAGCAAGTGTCGCCTTGTTTTGTGCTTATGAGTGGTTGGAATGTCTGATATCTGAGTCCAGACTACAAGGAAGTGGTATACTGACGGAAGCACTCAAGTGGAGTGAGGGATGTTCCATGACAGCCATGTATTTCCATCCCTTGAAATATGTGGAGACATGGAGCAGTGGAAGAGAACTCCAGTGGCAACCTGTGAAACGCTGGTGAACTCCATGCCCAAGACGGTTAGGGCAGTACTGGAAAAAAAATGGTGGCCACACAAAATATTGATACTTTGGGCCCAATTTTGACATGTTCACTTGGGGGTGTACTCACTTTTGTTGCCCGGGGTGTAGACATTAATAGCTGTGTGTTGAGTTATTTTGAGGGGACAGCAAATTTACACTGTTATACAAGCTGTACACTCATTACTTTACATTGTAGCAAAGCATCATTTCTTCATTGTTGTCACATGAAAAGATATAATAAAATATTTACAAAAATGTGAGGGGTGTACTCACTTTTGTGAGATACTGTATATTGGAATTTTTATTTATTTATTATCCTAGTCATGGCAGTGATTTGCGATTTACTGGGACTGTGTTAGTGCGGCGGTCAATTTGACACTAACTGACGCTGGCTGGAAGGTACATTAACTGACACTACCAGTGACACTTATACAGTGATAATACTACACATATTCACTGTACGAATGACACTGGCTGGGAAGTGGTTAACATCTGGGGGTAATCAAGGGGTGAAGTGTATGCCTAATAAATGTAAATGTGTGTGTAATATGTGCTGCTTTTTAGTATTTACTATTAATCAGTTTGTTCCTTCTCCCTGCAACAGATTGTTCCCCCTGTACAGAACCCTGTATATTTTTTAACACAGGCCTTTTGGCTGTGATTGGACACAGCCAATCAGCAAGTCTCAGCCATGAATCTTTGGCTGAAACCTGTTGACAAAATCCAGCGGTGTCCCAATCACAATGGGAGTCAGCCAGGTGCAGGGGGGGAGGGGGTGCATACACGTGCCCTAATTTCAGAAGAGGAGCGATGTACAGGTACATCGTTGTGCCTATATGAGCTGCCCACAGTAAAGTGCAAGCAAGTGGTTAAAGTGATATCGCACCCTCAGTTTTTTGAGCACTTTCACATGCTGGTTTAATCACTTTCTGAGTATGCAGCTTTTTATCTTGTAATCCTTGTCTATATTCAAGTTTAAGTTGGTGCCATGACCGCTGCCCCGGGTTTCCTGTTTCAGGATGGCTCCTTTCTCTTGCAGCATCCTATGGAGCCACCCTTGTATGCAGAGACTAGAGTTGTGTCTCCCTACACTGTGTACATCATTCAAAACACACAGCCCCATAGCCTAGAATGGCAAGGCATTGCCCTTCTTCCCTTCCTTCCTCCTCCCTCCCTTCTCAATACTAACAGAATGGCTGGAGACTACCGTGTCCACTGTGATGGCTGGAAGTTCAGGAAAGCAGCACCGAGAGAGCAGGAGCCAGCAGCATTGAAAGTTGTAAACTGCAAGTGCTGGGGTAAGAATTTTTAACAAATAGTTTACTAGATAATGTCTATCATGTTGCATCTACAGCCATGATCCTGGTGTGTTTTTTACACCAGGCAATTCTCTTTTAAGTTAAAGTGATCAGAGTGGCTATAGAGCAGCTGGATTACTTTTATAGGGGGCAGAAAGACCCCATCCCCACCGCCTTTCCCTGACTCTCCCTCCCACAGGGGAGCCCGGGACTAATGGGACCAGTTCTATACACCAACGCGACCAGTTTGACTTACACTATAGAAGTTCCCCCCATCCTTCTCTGACATCGGAAACCAGAATCGACAAGGATTTTGTCACTTCCAATTTCTATTTGACCCCATATCTCTCCTCTGGCCTCCAAAAACATCAGATGAATCCCAGATCGGTTTGACCAGATGCTGTACATGCTGTAACGGCTTGTTACAGCATGTACAGCATCTGGTCAAACCGATCTGGGATTCATCTGATGTTTTTGGAGGCCAGAGGAGAGATATGGGGTCAAATAGACCCAGGATCTCTTTTATAAAGAGGACCGCTATCAGAGCCGCCATAAGGAAGTAGCTTCCTATTCTTCATCTACAGACCAACGTGGACCTGCTGATCAATTTAAACTCCAAAGACCGGAGATTTTGAACCCAGCACTTGTATCTAGTGCAAGACTCAACTGCGCATGAGATTGCAAATTTATTTGTATTTTTTTGTTCCAAATAAGTTTTATTGGAATAAGTATAACGGTACACGATATCAAACATGGAAAAGGTAATTCCACATCAGTAATGTGTACATAGTGGGTGTAACGTTGTTCATTGAAGCTTATCAAACTAGGTAAATTGGCCAATGGTCCCAACATTCAACATAGATCTGTGTATGAATTGAAACAAGGGATTCAATCAAACCTTAGCTTATGAAGTGCAGAGCATGTTGTAAAGGTATTTATTACTTCTCGAGCTAAGAAGTGACCTTAAATTTTTTATTTTAATAAACAGTGATTTTAATTTTGAGTACAATCTTTTTATCCTTTTGAGTACTGCCATGGATAATACTCTTTTATATAAATATAAGATTGAGGAGACGTCAGATTATGGTTAAGGATCATCCAGACAAGTTGACATATATTTAAGTAATGAAAATGCAGTATTGTTGCGCTACTCTCAAAAAATTATAAGATGACGCCTATAGCAGCCAGCATCAACAATGTAGTGACAATGTAATAAAATAAGGAATAAAAATGCAGCGCTATATAGAAATCAAAATTGAGTAATACACACATGTGTGACTATCAAGCGTGCAACGTGATAGTGTAATAACCATATGTAAAAAAGAATGATTTTCATAAAATATTTGTTTTGTCCATGACCATATAAATGTTCAACTGAGTGAACATTATGATCGTGTAAGTGTCCAACAGTGTGAACAGTCACAAAGGTGATGTTCCAGTACTCGGTATCCACAGAAGAGAATAAAAGGAGCAAATACACTTACCGGAACAGGTGGACACGTTTGCCATACGGCTAGGTGTCATACGGGCTTGTGGATCAACCGATCCAAATGGATGCTTGTTGGAACAGCGTGTACGGCAGGTTCCCCTGGTTCCTTTATGGCAGTCGTAGGTGACCTGGAGGAGACGGATGTTCCAAGTCTAGGCGTGGACACCGCCCCCCGCAGATGTGTAATGGAAGAATACACCCTTCACTCAGCCAGCGTAGGGACATGCAAAAGGAGGAAAGGACCCCACATGGTGCTTGAATCCACATAAACAGGTTTATTTCAAACCAAAGTAAAAATCCAAATGACAGCAGTCAGAGTTAAAAGTGATCACGCTGAAAATAGCGTGGTACCAGAAACAAATAGTTAATCGCAACCCGACATGTTTTAGACTAGAGCTCCTTCTACTGGGGCATATTGACATATATTTAAGACCTTTTAAGGTCCTTCATCTATCTCCAAACTGTGGCCCAGAGGCTGTATGTGGCCCTTTGCTTGCCTTTGTGCTTCCACTGATATGAAGATGGAACACTATTCCTCCCACTGACACCAATGATGGGACCTTATTCCGCCTACTGACACAATTGCGGCACTATCCCTTCCCTATGAAAGAACAATTGGGGCACTATCCCTCCCACTGATACCAATGATGGGGCACTATTTCTCCCACTGAAACCTATGATGGAACATTATTCCTCCCACTGACACCAAAAATGGGGCACTATTCCTTCTACTGACAACATCAATAGGGCACTTTTCCTTTCACGAATACAATCGATGAGGCACTTTTCCTTTCACGAATACAATTGATGGGGCACTTTTTCTTCCACTGACACGAACGATGGGGCACTTTTCCTTCCACTGACACCTACGATGGGGCACTTTTCCTTTCACGGACACCAATAATGGGGCACTATTCCTCCCACTGATACCAATAATGGGGTGCTGTTCCTCCCACTGATACCAATGATGGGGCACCTGTTCCTCTCGCCGATGGGGCGCCTGTTCTTCCTGCCGACAATGGGGCACCTGTTCCTCCCGCCGATACCCAACAATGGAGCTCCATACATCCCACCGGCAACCAACGATGTCCAATCACAGCTGATCATTTGTAAACAAACTTGCCCGTTTTTGACATTCCTTTCCTCACGCGTGGTCACATCATGAGGAGAGGAGAGCCGGTAACAAGCAATTCTGACAGGGCACATTTACACTATCAGGGCACTGATCATCAGTGCCAATCAGTGCCTCCTATTGGTGCGCATCGGTGCAAGAAAAACTTGTTTGGTTTTTTTTTGTTTTTTGTTTTTTTCAAAATTTTCGGTCTTTTTTCATTTTGTTCAGCAAAAAATAAAAACCCCAGTGGTGATTAAATACAACCACATAAAAGATCTTTTTGTCTCAAAAAATGATTTTGTAATGTAATTTGGATACAGTGCTGCATGACTGCACAATTGTCATTCAAAGTGTGACAGCACTGAAGGCTGAAAATTGGCCTGGGCAGAAGGGGGTGAAGGTGGCCGGTATTGAAGTGGTAAAAGTAGAATTCCAGTCTAAACCTAACTAGTTTAAAAAAAAAAAAAAAAAAGATCCCCTTCTAACACCCATGCTGACTGTCATGCTGTTAAAAAAGATGTTCTATATTTACCCAATTTCAGCCCACTCTGTTATCTGAGAGCAGGGAGCACCAACAATGGCTAGGCCTTGGGAGCCTATGGGTGATGTCACTGATCCCAGGCATTCACAGTCGTCATGTCCTCTCTCCCTTGCAGCCAGCTCTGGCTGACAAAGGTGGTCACGTGACCAGGTGCTAAGGGAGGGGAGGGGACATTTTTAAAACTAGTTGGGTTGAGGCTGGAATTCTTGTAAGCCTAATGCTAATAACTAGATATGTATTTCTCAAAGTGCTTTTTTCTGTCTATATCCAGCAAGGGGTTTTTTGAGTGGGACGTATCCCATTTTTACGATTGATGGAATGAATAACGGACGCATCCATGAGTTTAGGTACCCTCCTTGTGCCAATTTACTAGCCCTAGGCATGTTCCATATATCCTTTGCATCCTGCCCATCTAGTCCTCATTTTCCATTTAATCATTTTTTATAACTTCTCATTTTTCATTGTTCTATTGTATCATATCAGGATTACATTGAGAAAATGAAGTTACATACATTCACAGCAAAATGGATGGTATGGTCCGTAAATGTTCACATATTGTTGAGGCAAACACACTTCAATTTAATACAGTTGGTTGTACCCCTGTATAATTCTTCTAATTACATGTAAGGGTTGTTATGCATACAATATATGGATGTTTTTCATCATTTTGCCATTTGGGCACAGTTCCTCTTTTGACACCATTTGGCAAGCGTTAACCACATGTATATATGTGTATATATCTTTTTTAGATTTCCACATATTTTTAAATGATGCATTATATGTTCATCTGCACGTATTTATATTTCATTTTCACTAAATGTTTTTATTAGGTGTTTATTAGATACATAGGCATGGTGTGTCATGTTTTGGTATACAAGTGCATTGTATGTAATTTGGAGTGGGTTGGCAGGCGATCTTTTATAGCTTACTCTTTGGACCCTAGATTTATGAAGTATCTTTCATTTTTGGTCTTCTCTTCATGGGTTAATTTTCTAAACATATTATTTGCTCCTACAGCTATGACTAAGCGCCACTAACGATGCGAAACGCGTCAGTTATCTGTACCTCTGTTGGTGTATGGATCAGTTTATATCAATAAAGGTATTTATATTACAGTGCGGCCATCCAATTTCATTTCTTCTACATCCAGCAAGGAGTGTTCTTGGAATTATTGGGTAGGAAAGTGGCATCATCCAGAATACCATAAGCTGTGAAATTCCAAAACAGAGATTTTGGGAAAGTTTTAACTGAGTTTGGCAAGTTGTGTCACATTAGACTGTGAGTTAGAGTGTTACTCCAGCGATAAGGGATAACGCCTACATAGTGCAGTGTAATGTGTTAGTGGGAAAGTGATGAAGAACAATAGTGTGGGAGAGCAGATTCATGCAAAGGGAGATTGTTCTTTAGTATATAATTACATGCCCACATATCACTTTTTTATGCCTACAAAGTGATATTGTGTTGTATGTAAGAATACCTGACTGTCATCCTACAATAGTTTGATAAGCCCATTCTGGAGTCACTTCAGAAGGGATGCATAATGTATATACATCGCACGTGTATTGCCTTACTGTTGTTTGTTTTGTTTTTTTAATTATGGCCAAAAAAAACTATATACATTGCATTGTGTCATAAAAATGTGTTACTAAACCCAGGACCCTGCATTCACTATATCTGGTCTCTCGCAGTACACAGAACATGTTAGTGCAATTATTTTAGTAAATATAAACTGCTAAAAACATTTGCTCATCATGAGTATATAGCAATCTTATGACTTCTATGAGTGCCTGGTTAAAGCTTGTAGGAGTTTCTTGACCCTCTGTCTGGGCAGTGCTGATTGGCTCTGTGCTGGTCACATGCACTCTCCCAGGAAAAAAAAAAAACTCTCTAGCAATACACACCAAACTGAGCATGTGTAGCTTGCCCCCAAGGCTCTGTTCTATCAGTAGATGGTTTGGGGGACTGTGGAAGGAGGCTCAGAGAAGACCGAATTAAACAGCCTTTTTACACAATGAGCAGGATTGACCCCTTAGGTTCCACAGTGAGAATAACAAGCATTCTTTACTGCATATACAGACTGATTTTAGTGTTGTGGGTTTAGGAACACTTTAAGTCCACATATAACTGAAGTCCAAGTAATATGCCAAACACCATGCACACTCCCTGGGCTAGTTCACAACAGAATTTCTGCATTCAGTGTGCATTTCCAAATGAACAGTTACATGCGGTTTTAATACATCCAGTGTGTTTTTTTTTTTTTTTTACTTGAACTTCAGAGTGCTAAGGAGCACTGGGCGTTTATGTGGTTTCTAGTGCATTTACATGCATTCTGGTGCAAAAAATGCAAGCATTGGAACTGAACACAGTGGTATGAAGTGGGGTGATTGAAAAACATTGATTTTACTGTGTACACATTCAGGAAGCATGTAAAAATAAGCATCTGGTATGGACAAGCCCTAACCATATCATTACACATTTTCCAGCATGTCCCCATATCGGGAGTCGGCTCCCATTAGCTTGATTGTCACAAGCAAGACTGTGATGTGTTTTGCTAGTGTTCTTGTATGATTGGCCTTCTGACAGCCACAGCGGCCCAATGCAAGGTTGTATGATTATACAGAATGTATATAGCACCAAGAGTTTGTGCAGCGCTTTACAATATACAGGCATACCCCACTTTTAAGTACACAATAAGGTTTATTTACTAAAGCTGGAAAGTGCAAAATCAGGCTCACTTCTGCAAAAAACCAATGAGCTTCCAGGTTTTATTACCAAAGCTTAATTGAACAAGCTGGGGTTAGAAGCTCATTGGTTTCTAAGCAGAAGTGAGCCTGATTTTACACTTTCCAGCTTTAGTAAATAAACCCCATTGTGAGCTTAAAAGTGGGGTATGCCTGTAGAAAGAGACAATACAGTTTAATAAAAGAGGGTTAAGAGGGCCCCGCTCTTGAGAGCTTGCACTCTAATAGGGAGGGGTTGTACATACAGAAGTAAGTACAAACATACATTATAATTTCCAGAAATCAGGCTACCTCCATTATATAAACATGAATTCTCCATAAACTGGATGTGTGTGTTACCTATCTTAACCCCCCCCCCCCCCCCCCCCCCCCCCCCCCTTTCCTTTCGAAGAGTGCAATGTCACAGGTAGCATGGCAATGTTAGTCCCATTAATAGACATCTCTTGTAGGACACTGTGCTCTTCCAGAAAAATCGTTTTTAGCATTATACACATTGAAGTATGTGTGTAAAAATAAATAAGATAGAAATAGGGTTGAACCAATATCGGTATCGGTGCCGCTACTAAGCATACTCATACAGATGCTCCGATACCTGAAACCAATACCTTTTGCAGTGCTATTTGAGCTCATACAAAATGAATGGGCTCAAATTGCACTGCAAATAATCAATGTGATTTGAACCTGGGTTCACACAGGAGTGGTGCGGGAAAAATTGCATCACATTCCTGTTCAAATCGCATGCGATTCTTTGCAGTGTGATTTGAGCCCATTCATTTTGTATGGGTTCAAAACTTGCCGCAAAGGTATCGGCAAGTACTTGAGCACAAGTATCGATACTCATACTTGCAGGGGGGAACGGTATAGGTGCAACCCTGGATGGAATAGAACACGTATGACAAGCAAAGAAAAACAGATTAAAACAGATTGCCACTTTGGGTCCAAGCCACCGGTCCACCGCACAGGGCTCTGTACATTTCTCCAGAGATGTATTGTATCCATGGGTCCAAGATTTTTGCAAATAGTTTAATTTTTTTTTTTGTTCAAAATGGCAGAGAGTTTTTCATTTACCAATAACTATGAAAGTTTGTTTTTTACTAGTTCAAACAGGATGGACGAAGACTTCCAGGACCTAGTGATTGCTATCATGGCGGCAATTAATATAAACGAGATCAGCTTTTTAGTATGTCCTGGTCCCCCCTCTGGTTCATTAATGTCTGTAAGGGTGATATTTTGAGGTTTTCTCGTACAGTGCTGTGAAAAAGTATTTGCCCCCGTCCTGATTTTTTTTTTTTCAGATTTGGCACACTCAAATGATTCAGATCTTCAATCAAATTTTAACCACTTCCCATCAGGGCCAATTCTGGCACTTAGCTCCTACATGTAAAAATCATATTTTTTTTCTAGAAAATTACTCAGAACCTCTAAACATTTTTTATGTTTTTTTAGTAGAGACCCTAGGGAATAAAATGGCAGTCGTTGCAACTTTTTATGTCACACTGTATTTGCGCAGCAATTTTTCAAATGCTTTTTTGGGGGAAAATGTTTTTCATGAATTAAAAAAACAAAGCAGTAAAGTCAGCCCAATTTTTTTGTATAATGTGAAAGATGTTACGCCGAGTAAATAGATACCTAACATGTGACGCTTTAAAATTGCGCACACTCGTGGAATGGCGCCAAACATTGGTACTTAAAAATCTCCATAGGTAAAGTTTTAAAAATGTTTACAGGTTACCTGTTTAGAGTTACAGAGGAGGTCTTGGGCTAGAATTGTTGCTCTTGCTCTAATGCACGTTGTGATACCGCACATGTGTGATTTGAACTACATTTACATATGTGAGAGTGACTTGCGTATGTGTTCGCTTCTGTGCGTGAGCACGCGTGGATGGGGGTGCTTAAAATTTTTTATTTTTTAATTTTACTTAAATTTTTCACTTTCTCTTTAAAAGTGGAAAGGCTGGAAAGACTGATATTAAAAAAAAAAAAAAAAAAACTCAGCTTTTCCAGCTGCGTCCCCGGCATTGTTTATATCCACCGGCCTGGACGTGACGTCATAACGTCACACCTGGACCTCCGAGGGTGGGAGAGATGACTGGAAACCATCTAGTCACCAGAAATCACAGGCGAGCCAGTAGAAGTACCAGAGGGAGGGGACAGGCTGAACTGCCGCTATGATTGTTTTTACGGTGCAGGGAATAGCCGGCTGAAAAAGATTATATCTGGATGGTGCCTGTAGCTGCAGGCATCATTCAGATATCCCCACTCAAAATTCAGGACATCATATGATGTACCTTGGGCAGGAAGTGGTTAATATTACACAGAGATAGCTCGAGCAAATATACAATGCAGTGATGATTTCATTTATTAAGGGAAAAAGCTGTCCAAACCTGGCCCTATGTGAAAAAATAATTGCCCCCCAAACATATAAACTGGTTGTGCCAGTCCTTGGCAGCAATAACTGCAATCAAGTGTGGCGATAACTGGCAATGAGTCTTTCACATTGCTGTGAAGGAAATTTGGACCACTTTTCTTTGTAGAATTGTTTTAATTTAGCCCCTTTGGAGGGTTTTGGAGCATGAACGGCCTGTGTAAGGTCATGCCACAGCATGTCATTCAGATTTAAATCATATTTTTAGGTTTTTTGTTTTTTTTATTGAGCCATTCAGAGGTGGACTTGCTGGTGTGTTTTGGATCATTGTCCTGCTGCATAACCCAAGTGCGCTTTAGCTTGAGGTCACAAACTGATGGCCGGACATTCTCCTTCAGGATTTTCTGGCAGAGTGCAGAATTCATGATTTCCACCAATTATGGTAAGTCGTCCAGGTCCTGAAGGTGCAAGACAGCCCCAGACCATCACACTACCACATTTGATTGTTGGTATAATGTTCTTTTAATGAAATGCTGTGTTCGTTTTATGCTAGACATAACAGGACGCACACAGTGGCGGCTGGTGCTCAAAATTTTTGGGGGCGCGCAAACAAACTGAAAAATTCTGAAAAAAAAACATCAATCACAGCCACTGTGTTATCAATCGCAGCCACTGTCATCAAAACGCAGCCACTGTCATCAAAACGCAGCCTCTGTCATCAAAACGCATTCACTGTGTCATCAAAACGCATTCACTGTGTCATCAAAAACGCATCTACTTTGTCATCAAAAACGCATCCACTGTGTCATCAAAAACGCATCCACTGTGTCATCAAAAACGCATCCACTGTGTCATCAAAAACGCATCCACTGTGTCATCAAAAACGCATCCACTGTGTCATCAAAAACGCATCCACTGTGTCATCAAAACGCATCCACTGTGTCCACTGATCCCAGAAACCACGATTGTCTCCTTAATAGCAGCCAGCATCTCTTTGAACAAGGGGGAAGGGGGCAAGTTATCAAAGAAGGATACTCACAGTGATTTGGGGGGCTGGGAGAGGATGCTGTATGTGCTAGGGGCCACTTTAGGAGCAGAGAGGATTTGTGCTGGGGGGGGTCTAATTTTATATTCAACCCCCCTTCTAGCACAAATCCTCTCTGCTCCCAAAGTGGCCCCTAGCACATACAGCATCCTCTCCCAGCCCCCCAAATCACTGTGATTATCTTTCTTTGATAACATGCCCCCCTTCCCCTGCAAGTGTCATATTCAGACCTCAGATCAGCACGTCCTGTGTATGTGTCCATTCTCCTCCCCCTCCCCCTCTGTCTGTGTATAGGAAGAGTCCATGTGTTAGTGAGACAGGAGGGGGGGGGGGGGGATGGGGAACAGAGGGACAGATACAGATGCAGCTGTGCTGTGCTGGAGCTCACCCTCCTTGCCAGACTGAAACCCGTCCCTCATACTGCTCTTACCTTCCTCCTGCAGCTCCGCTCGGCCTGAGAACGGAGCTGCCGACGTCACTTCCGGCTTTCGTCTGTTTCACGAAAGCCGGAAGTGACCTCAAGATTTGAAAAGCAAAGCTCCTGCCCATAGAATCACACTGATTCTACGGGCGGAAGCTAATCGGCATTTTCGTTTGCGCCACAAGGCGGGTTAAAAGCCCGCAAATGAAGCGCCACGTCTGCAATCTTGTGATTGCATTGACGTGGCGCTTCCCATAGTGCACTGCGTCCGGCGCCACAGTGCACTTTGTTAAAGGACTTTTTTTTTTTTTTCGTTTTGTTCTTAAAGGGGCCGTTTAAAACATTTTTTTTTTTTTTTTAATTTTTTTTTTTATGACTACAGGAGGGGGGGGGCAGCACCCAGGCGCCCCCTATGGACGGGCCGCCACTGGATACACACCTTCCCAAAACTTCATATTTGTCTCATCCGTCCACAGAATATTTGCCCATTTGTCTTGGGGATAATCAAGATGTTTTTTGGCAGACGTGAGCCAAGCCTTTGTGTTCTTTTTGGTCAGCAGTGACTTTTGCCTTGGAACTCTCCCATGAATGCCATGTTTGCCCAGTCATTCTTATTGTTGAATCATGAACACTAACCTTAACTGAGGCAAGTGAGGCCTGCAGTTCTTTTAGATGTTTTTTGGGGTTCTTTTATGACCTCCTGGATGAGTTGTCATTGTCAGTGCTCTTGGAATGGTTTTGGCAGGCCTGGCCACTCCAGGGAAGGTTCACCACTGTTCCAAGGTTCCTCCATTTGTGAATAATGGCTTTCACTATGGTTCGCTGGTGTCCCAAAGCCTTAGAAATGGCTTTGTAAGCCTTTTCCAGACTGATGCATGTCAATTCATTTGTTTCACATCTGTTCTTGAGTTTCTTTAGATCACAGCATGATGTGTTGCTTTTTGAGATCTTTTAGTTTGCTCCACTTTGTCAGCTTCTAATTTAAGTGATTTCTTGATTCAACATTACCTTTTCGCATAGGACCTGGCAGGTTCGGACAACTTTTTTTTTTTTTCCCTTAATTAGTTAAATCATTTAAAGTGGTTGTAAACCCTTACAGATTGCTGCCATTACCAGTAAAAACAATAAAAAAATAAATAAAAGTCCCTTAATCAATCCTGAAGTTTGTAGATGCGATAACTTTTGCGCAAACCAATCAATATACGCCTATTGCGATTTATTTTATTTTTTTTATGTTTTTTACCAAAAATATGTAGAAGAATATATATCGGCCTAAACTGATGAATACATTTGTTTTTTTTTATATATTTTTTTCAAAATTGTCGCTCTTTTTTTGTTTATAGCGTAAAATTTTTTTAAAAAAGCGGAAGTGATCAAATACCACCAAAAGAAAGCTCTATTTGTGGGGGAAAAAAAAGACGTCAATTTTGTTTGGGTACAGCGTCGCACTAACGCGCAATTGTCAGTTAAAGCAACGCTGTGCCGTATCGCAAAAAATGCTCTGATCATTAAGGGGGTAAATCCTTCCGGAACTGAAGTGGTTAAAACTGCAATTTTCATTTACTCGGGTTATCTTTGTGTAGTAATAAAATGTATTTGATGATCTGAATCATTTAAGTGAGACATATATGCAAAAAAATAAAATCAGGAATACTTTTTCCCAGCACTGTATATACAAATCCAGAATCCTTTGACCTTCGGACAAGTCCACTATTTGTGAAATGCTGTTCCTTCCTGTCCACCACGTCTGGCATACTACCACGTTGACAATGATTCTGAGTTGTATGTGTTATTGTAGAGTATGTATACACTAACAATAAATGGAAAATACATTACACATCACTGTAACCATACAATGCACACGATCTCGCTTTGCCGTCACTGTTTACTACCTACTGCTTTACATAGTTCACGTGATAAGCAGTAGGGGAGAAGATGTTGATCACATTCTTTCTTTTTTATTTCTGCAGTTAATGGTGGTAGTTGGAGGTCAGGCTCCAAAGGCGATTCGCAGCGTGGAATGCTATGATTTCAAAGAGGAACAGTGGCACCAAGTGGCTGAATTACCATCAAGACGATGCAGATCAGGTTTGTATTCCACAGTCTGACCCAGACAGCGACTTCAGTGTGACAATGACTGCTCGGGAAGGGCTGACCATTTAGCTGTTTTCTTACTAGAAGTGTATTTAAAGTGACAAAGGAAGATTCTGTTCAAGTATGTATTCTTGGCTCAAAGTACGTTCTATTCTTCTAAAGCAGGGGTCTCAAACCAGCAGCCCTCCAAGCCGAGGCATGATGGGACTTGTAGTTTCACAACAGCTGGAGGGCCGCCAGTTTGAGACCCCTGCTCTAAAGCCTCATACACACGCTTAGATTTTCGGATGACCGAACGTCCGTTTTTTTTGTAGCATGCTAGTCTCATGTTGAAAGCGAAGAGGTTACTTACAATACAAACATTTTTGTACGAATTTAATTAAATATATACACTGCGCTATACAAACTATGAATAAATAAGGAGCAGCTACATACGGAGTGACAACAACCATAAAGATACTGTGAAAAGAAATGTAGCGCATAAACTGTGAAAAAACCCCAGTCAGGGGAAATACTTATTAAATGGTATCCACATCAACAAATTAACTCATGAGTCTCTCAACATGGATAAATAAAGTCCAATAAGTAACAAAAGTATAGAAAGTGTCCCACTGAGAAAGGTGAGTGAGTGTACACAGCGGCAGATGTTCAAACACAGGCAAATCTTTGAATCTCCCAGGAAAACCGCATCCAACAGCTGCATAAATCTTGGTAGAAGTGGTGTGTAAAAAACTCTTATGCCCCAGTAGATGACCCATTGGTCGAAACGCGTTGGGCATTTTCAGCATCCTCCTTGTTGCCTATTTTGTTTTTATATTTTGTGATCACATTTTTTATTGTAACCAGGCTTTTTAGCAATAAAAAACCCACCTTTTTTTCATCTACACTATGTGGAGCCTATTTATTTTTTTCTCCACATGCCATCTGAGAGAAAATTCAGCTCCCACTTCAGTTCCATGTGAGATGTCCCGTCTCTTCTGATCCGTTCCTTGGCCATCCTTTGTGAGGACCTACCTGGCAGCCCCGGGAGATCCATGCAGAGTTCGATCCAGAAGGTTTCCAGAGTCAGGATGTCCGTTTCAAGGCCCTGAGAGGCAATCTGCTCTAGTGATTCCCTGTCGCTGACAAGGGAGTCCAATGTATCTGGTAAGAGTTTTTTACACACCACTTTTACCAAGATTTATGCAGCTGTTGGATGCGGTTTTCCTGGGAGATTCAAAGATTTGCCTGTGTTTGAACATCTGCCGCTGTGTACACTCACTCACCTCATTGCATGTGTTGTAGACAATGGTGGCCACTGAAACTTTCTACTTTACTGTACACACAAATAATCCCTGTGGGTTTTGTATTTGTAGGTAGTAATGTTGGCAAGTTATAAAAGTGATATGACCATCATTAATGGCTGTTTCTGCAGGTGTGGTATACATGAATGGGCATGTGTTCGCTGTTGGTGGATTTAACGGTTCGCTCCGGGTGCGTACGGTAGACTCGTATGACCCAGTGAAGGATCAGTGGCTAAGTGTGGCCAACATGCAGGACAGGAGAAGTACTCTCGGGGCTGCTGTCTTGAATGGGCTGCTCTATGCTGTTGGAGGATTTGACGGCAGTACAGGTAAATGCGCCATTTGGTATATGAGGAACATTGTTATCATTGTGAGGTGATATCAATATATAGTGCACATTTTGCAATGCAGTGAAAAAGCTTGCACTATTAAGCATTAGAACAATGGCAGATCTCCTATTTTTATTCTGATAGGTTCCATTTAAAGTGTAACTATAGATAAAATAAACAAAAAATGACCTATATGATGCAGTCTGTTGGCATTAAAGTAGTTGTAAAGGCAGAAGGTTTTTTTATCTTAATGCATTCTATGCATTAAGATAAAAAGCCTTCTGTGTCCTGCAGCCCCCCTAATACTTACTTGAAGTCCCTCTAGCTCCAGCGATGTTGTAGAAATGTCTCGGCTGTCCGGGACTACCCTCCTCAATGGTTGAGACAGCAGTGCAGCCCTCATTGGCTTTCGCTGCTGTCGATCAAAGTCAGTCAGTCAATGATAATAGAAAGTGGGCGGAGCCAAGCCACAGCTCTGTAACTGAATGGGAACCCTAGAAGAGGAGGATCCGGGCTGCTCTGTGCAAAACAATGAAACAACAAAAATATCTGGTGCCAGGAAACTGAGACATAGATTGCACTGGGAACCATATAAGTGTCCTACAGGAGCCCAAAAAGCAGCTGTGTGGGTGAGCACACCAGGAGTGGTATGAAAACAAGTACAAACATTCAGAGGCAGCCAAAACTCAAAGCGCTGAAACCACTGTGCAAAAACCACTATACAGAGGAGGTAAGTATACCATGTTTGAGTCCCCCTGTTTTTATTACCTATAATCATGCCAGTAGATCAATTTTTTCTACTTTAACAGGGTGATGGTGAAATTACTGCCGTGTTGCCACCTAGGGTTTGATTTATTAGAGCTGGAGAGTGCAAAATCAGTCTCACCTCTGCATAGAAACCAATCAGCTTCCAGGTTTTATTGCCAAAGCTTAATTGAACAAGCTGTGGTTAAAGGCTGCGGGAATGAAGCTATGCGAGTTCAGCTGAGTGTCAGTCCCGATTTCGGCCGCGATTTCAGAGATATCTGTGCAGGTTTCTGCATAGATGTCAATGTAAATCGCAGCCCAAAATTGCATAAAGTAGCACAAAAACTACTTTTTGAAATCGGTATAGCGCCGCTAAAGCCAAAGTGCAGCCAAAATAAACATCAGAAAAATCACCACAAGACATATAACTTAGTCTGTAAGGATGTGTTCATTGTACTGATTCCTCCTATGCTGGTAATAATCCTCCTTCGGGAGGATGAGAAGCTTTGCTCATCAATAGGCTTTAAAGGATAAGTTCACCTTTGTACAAAAAAATTATAAATGCACATCTTTTTGCAGGTAAAAAAAATGTGCATTTATTTTTTTTGTATTGAGAGACTGTAAAGCATTGCACCAGCGATCAGGTCTCCTGTATTCTCTCAGTGTATCTGTTTACTCATACTTTCCTTACGGTAAGCTGATACTCACTGACAGGTAAACTCAATGAACTACCACAGCACTCCACAGCGCCATGGTAGTTCATTGAGAACCACAAAGGCTGTTGGAACTTGTAGTTCACTCATACACAGAACTCTGTGTATGAATGACGCGGCCATGTGGATGGAGCCCCGCACGGCCGTGCTGCTTTCAAAAAGTGAAAGCTAGTATGTGTAACTTCTCCCTGTACTGATGCCACAGGGAGGGGGGCGGTGGCTGCAGCACTGGGAACATGTTATATGTTCAACCCTAAAACTGGGTGGAAAACATAACATGTAACCAAAGGTGAACTTATCCTTTAAACATTGCTATTGATCTGAATGTGTTTTTATTATCACTGGTAGTTATATACAACCCTGTTTCCAAAAAAGTTAGCACGCTGTGTAAAATCTACATAAAAACAGAATGCAGTGATATGCAAATCTCATAAACATATTTTATTCACAATAGAAAAGATGTCAAATGTTTAAACGGAGAACATGTACCATTAAAAAAAAAAAAAAATCTTTTCTTTTGCTGCCACCATATGTACTTATGTATACTAATTGTTAAAATTTAAATAAACAAATTTGACAAGAAAAAAATAAATAAAAATTAGGTAATTTTGAAATTGATGGCAGCAACACATCTCAAAAAAGTTGGGACAGGGCAACAAAAAGCAGCCGAAGTGATACTAACAAGGAAGAGGTGGAAGAATATTTTGCAACTAATTAGGTTATTTGGCAACAGGTCATGAACATGATTGGCTAAATACATAATCAGTGCCACCTGTGCATTTTGACCAAGGAAAATCCTTTTCCCTGGGCTACACCCTATTCCCTATCCAGTGAGAGGATGAGCTCATCAACAAACAAAACACCAGGAGAAATATAACATCTTGCTCCCTACTGTACCAGCAGCTGATAGTCTGATGGGGAAAAAAGGAGTATTGCCAGCTAGTAGCAAATTTTCCCAAGAGCTAATGCAAGTCTTCTGTCCTACATGTACATTGCTTTTGCTTTAAATTTTGTTTTCCAACACATAAATGGATCTTAACATTGCTGCTGGAAAGCTGCAAGCCAGAAAAAATAAAGCAACATGTTAATCTTTAAACAGTGATTTTATTTAGTTCTACATATTACAGCTCCAGCTCTTGGTAAAATTGCATATGTCTCTTTTTGTAGGACTGGCAACTGTGGAAGCATATAATTTCAAAGCCAATGAGTGGTTTCATGTTGCACCAATGAACACTAGAAGAAGCAGTGTTGGAGTTGGTGTTGTTGGTGGTAAGCTACGGTGCAATAGTTTAAAAACGTGTGCTATGGTGTAAATGCAAAGGCTAATAATCAAGTGATATAAATGTATAACTCCTAAGGCTGATAGATATCACACCAATGTTGAACAGCTGGAATGGTAGATTGTTACAATGACTGCATGTTCCTGTGTAAAGTGCCTTGAAAAAGTATTCATACCCCTTGAAGTTTTCCACATTTTGTCATTTTACAACCAAAAACGTAAATGGATTTTATGTGATAGACCAACACAAAGTGGCACATAATTGTGAAGTGGAGGGAAAATGATAAATGGTATTCAACATTTTTACAAATAAATATCTGAAAATTGTGGCGTGCATTTGTATTCAGTCCCCTCTGAGTCAATACTTTGTAGAACCACCTTTTGCTGCAATTACAGCTGCAAGTTTTTTGGGTATGTTTCTACCAGCTTTGCACATCTAGAGTGTGAACTTTTTGCTCATTCTTCTTTGCAAAATAGCTCAAGTTCTGTCAGATTGGATGGAGAGCGTCTGTGAACAGCAATTTTCAAGTCTTGCCACAGATTCTCAATTGCATTTAGGTCTGGACTTTGACTGGGCCATTCTAACACATGAATGTGCTTTGATGTAAATCATTCCATTGTAGCTCTGGCTGTATGTTTAGGGTCTTTGTCCTACTAGAAGGTGAACCTCCACCCCAGTCTCAAGTCTTTTGCAGACTCTAACAGGTTTTCTTCTAAGGTTGCCCTGTATTTGGCTCCATCCATCTTTCCATCAACTCTGACCAGCTTCCCTGTCCCCGCTGAAGAAAAGCATCCCCACAACATGATGCTGCCACCACCATATTTCACGATGGGAATGGTGTGTTCAGGGTGATGTGCAGTGTTAGTTTTCCACCACACATAGCATTTTGCTTTTAGGCCAAAAAGTTAAATTTTGGTCTCATCTGACCAGAGCACCTTCTTCTACATGTTTGCTGTGTCCCCTACATGGCTTCTCACAAACTGCAAAAGGGGACTTCTTATGGTTTTCTTTCAACAATGACTTTCTTCTTGCCACTCTTCCATAAAGGCCAGATATGTGGAGTGCACAACTAATAGTTGTCCTGTGGACAGATTCTCCCACCTGAGCTGTGGATCTCTGCAGCTCCTCCAGAGTTATCATGGGTCTCTTTGCTGCTTCTCTGATTAATGCTCTCCTTGCCCAGCCTGTCAGTTTAGGTGGACAGCCATGTCTTGGTAGGTTTGCAGTTGTGCCATACTCTTTCCATTCTCGGATGATGGATTGAACAGTGCTCTGTGAGATGTTCAAAGCTTGGGATATCTTTTTATAACCTGACCCTGCTTTAAATTTCTCCACAACTTTATCCCTGACCTGTCTGTTTTTTTTCCTTGGCCTTCATGAGACTGTTTGTTCACTAAGGTTCTCTAACAAACCTCTGAGGACTTCACAGAGCAGCTGTATTTATACTGAGATGAAATTACACACAGGTGGACTCTATTTACTAATTAGGTGTCTTCTGAAGGCAATTGGTTTCACTAGATTTTAGTTAGGGGTATCAGAGTAAAGGGGGCTGAATACAAATGCACTCCACATTTGTAAAACATTTGGAAAAGCATTTATCATTTTCCTTCCACTCCACAATTATGTGGCACTTTGTGTTGGTCTATCATATAAAATCCCAATAAAATACATTTACGTTTTTGTTGTAACATAACAAAATGTGGAAAATTTCAAAGGGTTATGAATACTTTTTCAAGGCACTGTGTGTGGCCATTGCTAGTTTGTCTCCCATACTGTTCAGAGGTTAAATTTGTCAAGATTGGCCAAGTTTGTTCATATCCATTTATAAGCAGGCCTGTTCAAGATTGATCATTCTGTGACATTAAATGATGATCTATCAATAACTGACATTTCAGTTTTAATTACATTCAGTTTTTGTGGAGCCTAGCACTGAGATCTTATTACCTACTCTCACCCCCTAAATAGTTTCTTTTAATTTCCATTATTGTTTGTCTCACTCACTCTGCTGATGACGATAGAGTTTTTTTACTCGGAAATCCTTATCACTTAAATCCAGAGAGGCTTATGATACAGCATTAGGATGGGACTGGTAGATATGCAGACTAAATTCTGGTTCACACAGGCTTCAAATTTGTATTAGAGCAGAGTGAACAGCAAGTTTGTTGAAGCTTTAAAGCTGGGTTCACATATGGTGCCGCCGCGGTTCACAGCATGGGGTCCAGTGTGTCCCTGTTCACCGATTCAGGTGCAAATCTAATCCAAATTTTTGCCTGAATTTGCACTTGAATCAGAACCAAAGACCCACGGGACCCTTTTGTAAATGCGGACTGCGGCCGCCCGGAACTGTGTGAACTGGCTCCATTCAGAGCCGCTCAATTCCTGTCATGCAAATTTGATCCAGGAAAGCCGCATCCAATTCTCATGTGTGTGAACCCAGCCTCAATGCACCCTTCATCTCCTGTCTGGAAATGTTATACACAGATCTTAATGGGAGTGCTGATTGCCACTTTAACAACTTCAGCTGCAAAAGATTTTACCCCCTTCATGACCAGGCCCTTTTTACTATTTGGCACTGCACTACTTTAAATGACGACTGCCCAGTCATGCAACGCTGTACCCAAATTAAATTCGTATAGTTTTTTTTTCACACAAATAGAGCTTTCTTTTGGTGGTATTTGATCACCACTGGGTTTTATATTTTTTGCGATATAAGCAACAAAACACTGAACATTTGGGAAAAACACTATTTTTTACTTTCTGCTATAAAACATATCCAATAAAAAAAATCTAATACAATAAAAAATCTAATTTCTTCATAAATTCCGGCTAAAATGTACTCTGCTACATATTTTTGATAAAAAAAAAATCCCAATAAGTGTATATTGATTGGTTTGAGTGAAATTTATAGCACCTACAAACTATGGTATATATACGGGGATTATTTATTTTATTTTTATACTACTAATGGCCGCAATCAGCGACATATAATGGGACTGCTATACTGCAGCAAACAATCTGACACTGACTGACACTGGGGGATCTGACTACCTGCCCCTGACATCACCAGTGACATTAATACAGCGATCAGTGATAATACTATACACTGTCACTGTACTAATGACACTGGCTGGGAAAGGAGTTAATATTTAGGGTGATTAATAGGGTTAACTATGTGCCTAACTATGTGTAATGTGTGCACGGTATGCTGCTTTTACTAAGAGATCTCTGTTTCTCATCCCTGCTTTGCGAGGATGAGAAACTTACAGATCGCTCCCTCTGTACTGAGCTCTGTGTTGTTTACTTTGATTGCACACAGCCGATCAGCAGGTCCTAGGCATGAATTATTGGGCAGGACTTGCTGACAGGCTCCCGCTGTGTGCAATCACAGCGGGTGGCGGGCGGGCACATATGTGTGCGCCCTAAGCCCCGAAGTAGGCAGTGACGTACGGGTATGTCGCTTTGCCTGCAGCGGCTGCGCATCCGCAGTACATTGCGGATGGGCGGTAAGTGGTTAAACAAGCTATCAATCTTCATCACTATTTAAAGTTTATTGAAAGCCTGCTGAAGCCTGTTAGCAGCTTGTTTAAAGTGAATCAGCACTCCCATTAAGATCATAAGATATAACCTGTGCAAAAAGGAGCCGAAGGACGCTTTAAAGGCTTGGGGAAAGCTGCTCGAAGCTTACTGAAAGCTTTGCAAAAGCTTGCTCAAAGCGATTAACTGCGTTAAAATTAAAAAATGGTTCTGCTGTTGACCAGAAATCCATATTCACGCGATTTTCCTTCTGGGTTCGCAGGCTCCAGTCGCTTGAATGGCCGAGCCATGATGTCACTCCCGCGCATATGTGCCGGGGTCATAGCCGTGGCACTGCTCTCTTAATGGATAGCATGCCATCCAGTGCACATGTACCAGTCACATCACCGACTGCTACACATGTAAATATATCATAAATAGTGCACATTTGGGAGATATTTACTGTACCTACAAGTAAGCCTTATAAGCTCACCTGTAAGTACAAGATACAAATCTGAGTTTATTTCCAGCCAAACATCATTGTCCTTCCCTGGTGCCAGCTACAGTGTTCTGCTCGGTCTACAGACACAAAATTAAGACAACAAAATACTAATTAACAAGAATTCAACTACAGGTGAGTGTAATTATTCAATAAACCGGTGTCCAGCGAACAGTTGATTATAAAAAGGGCATTACTTAACAAAGAAAACCCCGTCCCTTTTCATGCTGTCAGCAATGACACCACATGGAAGTGAAATGTCACAAGGCCTGAGAGAGAAAATTTCTTTACACAAAAAAGGTGAAGGCTACAAGAAGATTAGCAAAGCTTTAGACCCCTTTCACACCAATACCGTTTTCAAGCGTTTTAGCTCTAAAAATAGCGCCTGTAAAGCACCTGAAAACTGCGTCTCATGGCTCCCCAGTGTGAAAGCACTCGGGCAGGTGGTGCGTTTGCAGGACGGGAAAAAAAGTCCTGCAAGCAGCATCTTTGGGGCAGTGTAGGAGCGCTTTATAGAACGCTCCTACACTGCCCCTGCCCATTTAAATGAAAAGCGCTTTCAGAAGCGCCACAACACAAGTGCTTTTAACCCCTTTGGTTAAAAGCGCCCCTCTAGCAGCTGAAAAGTGCCACTTGAACAGCGGTAAAGTGCTGCTAAAACTAGCAGTACTACCGCTAGCGGACCCGCCACCCCAGTGTGAAAGGGGTCTTATCAGTCAGAATACTGTAGCAAAATTGATACAAGAATGGAACTGCAACCATCTCACTGAGACGTCCAGGCCGTCTATGGAAGTTAACTGCAGTTAGCTAAAGAAGCAGAAAGACAAACTGGGGTGATTGTTTCCCGCGAAACAATACAGCATACACTGCAGAGGAATGGCATGCATGGGTGTCATCCACGAAGGAAGCCTCTCCTAATGCACTAAAAAGCCAGACTAGAATTTGCCAGGGCCCATTCTGAAAACAAGATAACTACTGGGACTCTGTACTCTGGAGTGATGATACCAAGATACATTTTTTTGGAGCTGACTTCAAAACTGTTTAGCGTCGCAAAGGTGAGGAGTACAAAGAAAAATGCATGGTGCCTACAGTGAAACATGGTGGTGGCAGTGTCCTTCTGTGGGGCTGCATGAGTTCTGCTTGGTGTCGGGGAGATGCATTTCATTGACGGTATCATGAACTCACAAATGTACTGCTCTATAATGACAGAGCAGAAGCTACCATCACTCCGTGTCCTTGGTCATCCTGCACTTTTCCACCATGACAATGATCCAAAACACCCATCTAATGCCACTGTTGCATTTCTGAAGAACAAGGTGAAAGTGATTCAGTGGCCAAGTATGTCTCCTGGTCTTAACCTAATCGGGGACCATCTATGGGGAATTACGAGAGACGAGCATAATCCAGGCTCTAAAAAAGGTTGTTTTTGAAGAATGGAAAAATGTTGCAGTATGTCTACAACTTGTTTATTACATGCCTAGAACAGTTGGTGCTGTCCTTAGAAATCATGGCGTTCATATAAAATACTACATGTAGTAGTTTTTGTTGTGGAGTGTTTTCATTTTTGTATCAACTAATTTGAGTAAAACTGAAGATTTTGTAATCTAGGTTATATTATTAACCTTCCTTTCATTTAATGAGCTAAACAAATGTTCTGTAAAACTCGGTTTTGTCAAAATTGTTCTTGTGTTCATTGAGATATTGATTAAAATCTTACTTTTTAAAGGGGTGTACTCATTTATGCTGAGCACTGTATACCCAATACAAGCCTATATTTTTCTACAAGAATCATTAATCAAAATGATGGTTCAGGCATGTATGGTGTATCACTATCTAGTGTCTGTGGGCACCTTAATATGTACAGCTCTTACTGTCTGTACCTTATTGATTGCAGTTGGGATTACCAACTGATTTCCTATCCAACCAAAATGAAAATACAGTATCACTTTAAAATGAACTTTGACAAATTTAATTGTATCCATTTCAATTAATAATTGTAATTTATTTCTAATGTGCTATTTACAATATTGTTTTTGCACGTTATTATATATTGCTTGAAAGCTAAAACATATGTATTTGTTTAACGTCAATGCTTATGTGATATGTTCTTTTCTCATTTCTAGGTATGCTGTATGCAGTTGGTGGCTATGATGGAGCATCACGACAGTGTCTTAGCACGGTTGAATGTTATAATCCCAGCACCAATGAATGGACTTACATATCAGAAATGGGCACACGAAGGAGTGGTGCAGGTACTGCAAATAAAAATAGAGTGAAATTGTACAGCCTATGGCTTAACACCTGCCTACAGTATTCATTTATTTAGTGTCAATAAAAGAGCACACTAATAATTCTTATAGGTCCCTGCCATGCAGCCCTCAGTATTCTAAATACTTTGAATCTGGCATACAATTATGCAGTAGTTAGCCATCGGTAGGCAATTGGTGTCTTTTATACTGTTATATTTTTATGGTTGTTACAAATCTTATGTGTTACATATGCCTGTAATATTTTGGTGGCTTTAGTTTAGAGAGTTATGTGGAAAATAGTGTTTAACATCTGTGGTTACAAAAGACCTGTGGGTCCATGCTCCTATGAAAAGCCCTAGGTGAGAAATTTTTGCCTTGCCAAAGTAACTTCTAATATCCCCATATTTTACTATGAGTTTGTTTCACCAAATTAATTACGTAAGCCTAGTACACATTGGCCCAATGCCGGGTGACATCGTCCATTTCAATAAAAAATTACCAACATTCGGCCCAATAGCCCAATAGCATCAGATGTTAGTACAGCAGCTCTGACCTGAGATGTTTAAGTGTGTACCGGGCTTTAGAATTTTTTTTTTTTTTTTTAATTCCATACTCACAAGTTACATCAGACTGATGTTGACATTGAAACGTACTGTTAAGTTAATACAGAGAGGATGACAGTGACATACATAGTAACCTTGGCAGCGACTCTGGCGTTGACACACTGACAATCGCATGCCTACACTAATATTGACATAAGCACATCTTGACATATTGTGCCGTATTTATCTAAAATTGTCTGTCTAGCAAGCAGTCATATTCCTGTTGTATTAAAAACATTAGCGCATAATAGATGGTTGCAACATACACTATATTGTCAAAAGTATTGGGACACCTGCCTTTACACGCACATGAACTTTGATAGCATCCCATTCTTAGTCCGTAGGGTTCAATATTGCGTTGGCCCACCCTTTGCAGCTATAACAGCTTTTGGGAAGGCTGTCCACAAGGTTTAGGAGTGTGTCTATGGGAATGTTTGACTATTCTTCCAGAAGCGCATTTGTGAGGTCAGGCACCGATGTTGGACGAGAAGCCTGGCTTGCAGACTCTTTTCTAATTCATCCCAAAGGTGTTCTATCGGGTTGAGGTCGGGAGGCCAGTCAAGTTCCTCCACCCCAGACGTGTTCATCCATGTCTTTATGGACCTTGCTTTGTGCACTGGTGTTGGAACAGGAAGGGGCCATCCCCAAACTGTTCCCACAAAGTTGGGAGCATGAAATTGTCCAAAATGTCTTGGTAGGCTGACTCTTTAAGAGTTCCCTTCGCTGAAACTAAGGGGCCAAGCCCCAACCCCTGAAAAACAACCCCACACCATAATCTCCCTTCCAACAAATGATTTGGCCAGTGCACAAAGCAAGATCCATAAAGACACGGATGAGCGAATTTGGGGTGGAGGAACTTGACTGGCCTGCACAGAGTCCTGAGCTCAATCCGATAGAACACCTTTGGGATGAATTAGAGCGAAGACTGCGAGCCAGACCTTCCCGTTTAACATCAGTGCCTGACCTCACAAATGAGCTTCTGGAAAAATGGTCAAACATTCCCATAGAGACACACCTAAACCTTGTGGACAACTTTCCCAGAAGAGTTGAAGCTGTTATAGCTGGAAAGGGTGGGCCACCTCAATATTGAACCCTACGGACTAAGACTGGGATGACATTAAAGTTCATGTAAAGGCAGGCGTCCCAATACCTTTGGCAATCTAGTTTATATGAGAAAGACAGAGTGATCAATATTCTGACTAACCATATGAAGATCTAAGGATGTGGTTTTCATCTAAAAGTTCTACTGATTAATATTTATGTTTGTTTTATACATGAAGGTCTAGTTTTATCAACTCTGTGATGTGACTATCTGGTTTGTAGGTGTGGGAGTCTTGAATGGTTTGCTGTATGCAGTGGGAGGCCATGATGGTCCCTTAGTGAGGAAGAGTGTTGAAGTTTTTGACCCATCTACAAATGAGTGGAAGCAGGTCGCTGACATGAACATGTGCAGGAGGAACGCAGGTATGTACAGATAGGGTTTACTTGAATTTGGAAATGATTATTGGATTTAACCACTTGAAGACCAGGCTTTTTCTGGCACGTTTTGTTTACAAGTTTAAATCCGTATTTTTTGCTAGAAAATTACATGGAACCAAACCCCCAAACATTATAAATTTTTTTTATAAGAAACCCTAGGGAATACAATGGTAATCATTGCAATTTTTTTTTTTTATATCGCAGGGTATTTTCACAAAGGTTTTTCAAATGCAATTTTATATATATATATGTGTGTATGTATATATATATATATATATATATATATATATATATATATATATACACCCTAATTTTTTTGTAAAATGTGAAAGATAAGCCGCGTGAATAGATAAAAAAAAAAAAACTTCCCCAAGAAGGGGACAAGATGAAAAGAGAGGCTGTAATGTGACAAAGTGTGGACCACTGTATCAAAACATATCTAAAATCATGGTGCTGCTTGCAGCCACCAAGTGGGGAAACACGAAATCTGCTTAGCAAGGCAAAATATGCACGCTAGCTGTGTCAATGGCACACAAGCACAAAACCTAGAACAAAAATACAAAAACAACAAACGTTCGGAAGCCAAGTCAATTGATACAGGGGACGCCTCCACGGTGGTTGCCGCATGTATAACGTATCAGTGTGTCTAGGAGGTGCACCAATGTATCAACCCCTTGGAGGCTCGAGCTGAAATATGAGAGTGGCGAAGAAGGGGGAGGGGGGCTGTTAAAGGAAGTCTATGGGTCCAAAGTATGCTTGAGCATGCAGGATATGCTGAAAACAAATGCAAGAGTCCCTTTACTTGACTTGACTTGACACTTTTGTCATGTGGTATTGTTTATTTTGGGTATTCATTCACTATCTACCTGTACAGTGATACACTATGCACTTGCCATCATTGCACTTTATTATTTATTCCTAGTCTATATTGTTAGATTGTATTTATGCATAGAGGATTTTTTTTCCTCATACACCAGGTTATTGTGCAAAATCATCTATTTTCACTTTATATTATCAAACGTCCTCTAAGATGGAGATCAAAAACCGGTGTGTTACTATCTGTTGCTCTTCAGAGAGTTGCCCCCATAGATCAAAGGTTCTCTAGGGCCGCGGCTGCTGTATATAACATATACTTAACTCAGTCATTAATAAATGAAAGTGCTGCCGATCACCCGTAAAGGGAGAAGGAAAGGAAATGGTATTAGGTGTCGGAGGGACTGGGTGTGGGGACTGATGGGGAGAAAACACCTCAGGTAAATCACAAACCGGTGCATCCGTATTTTCACGGTACTTTACCGTTTCCCTTGAAGCCTATGTCCTCAGTCCTTAGTCCATATCCTTCTGGCCAACATTAATCCAATGAATATGTACTACTCCCATGCCAGTCCCATCTAGGACTTGACGATCTAGGCACTCCAATGAAATGTAGGGTTTGGCAAGTGTCACCTGGTGTGGTCACTTCCCTCCTAGAGATCCCGGTACTTCACATGTGGTCTAGACAAACCAGCGGCCAAGGTGACGTTGATTATCCCCCCTCCAAAGCCGCAAAATCCCCTTGTGTGCTCGCCAACACTGTAGGGGATAAAGTTGTGTCGGTGATGAGATCAACGTGTTTCGCTGTGCATTTGCGTATCTTCTGGACATCGAGTGGATATCCGAGGGCTCCCTTTCAAAGTATCTTCAACTCTGATAGAGCCACCCCTATTCATTTATTTTAAAGAAGCCTACTGTGTTATGTCATACTGTGATCACGTTAAAGGAAGTATTTGCTGTTTTTGATTATGAAATTCAGGTTTTATTTTCACTCCACATTCAGGGTATTAAAGCTTTGGGGATGATAAAGATCTTATATCAGCTTAAGCAATATATTGAGGCAGTTTTGGCATTCTGTTCATATAATAGTAGATAAACTAGATTCGTTAGAGGGGTCTTGTCCAACCAACATCTGCTATTGATCTCTTTGCAGACAGGTGGTCAGAGCAATTATAGTGGAGAGGGCAAAAGGACCACACACATAAACCTATATAATATACATCCTTTACTGTGTCCCATTGAGTCCCAAATTGGGTTATCACTCTCACCGGACATGGGTCAGTTTCACCGTCTATCTTTTCTTTTTAAGGAGGTCTTTTCTATCGTACAGGGCCGCTTTTTGTTTAGCTCTCCTGAGTTGTCTGTGGGAATAGCCTTTTTCACTGAAGCATCTGTAAAGGTCAATGCTTTCCTGTCTAAAGTCAGCTGGGTTGGTACAATTCCTCTTGATACAAAGGAATTGACCAATCGGAATACCATCTTTTAACCACTTAGGCTCTCAGTAGCGTGTTGGCCGGTTTCTCTTTTTGAAACGTGCTTGTTGACAGGGAGTTGCCCTCAATGCTAATCCATAGATCAAGGAAGGAAATCTGTTTTTTATTGAAGACATAGGTGAGTCTAATGTTGTGGTCATTATCGTTTAAGTCACTAATAAATTTATGTAGGGACTCCACATCTCCTTTCAAAATTACCAGCACGTCATCGATGTACCTTAGCCACGAATGTACATGGCCTAGGTACATCGATGAAGTGTATACTGTCTCCTCTTCCCAGAGCCCCAGGTGTAGACATTAGTTTCCGGGGGCCCATGGGGCTCCCATAGAGGTCCCTTCTTTCTGTTTATAGAACCTAGAGAGGAATTGGAAAAAAAAGTTTCTAGGGCAAAAGAGAGAGAATCGATAAATTCATTTTGGGGCCCACTTGTCAGATAATGTTATTTAAGAAACATCTCTACAGCTCTAAATCCCCAATCATGAGGGATCTAGGTGTAAAAGGACTCCACAACCACTCCAACCAACCATACTTACTCTTCTAGAGTTAGGTTTGAAATATTGGCTAGGATGTCTCTAGTATCCTTAACATACGATTTAAGGCTCATCACCATTTTCTTCTTCAAGAGCGAATCTAGATACCTTCCTGTCTTTTCCAATGGCCCTTTTACCGCAAACACCATCGGTCTCCTTGGGGTTTTATTTAGTGATTTATGCACCTTGGGTATTATATAGAATTTGGGTATGTTAAATTCTTTAGCACTAAGGTAATCAAATTCCTGTTTACAGACTAGGCCTCCATTTTTAGCCATGTGTTCAATTGTATCACTAGTTCAGGGAAAGGATCCATGTCTATCTTGTCATAGGTTCTGCTGTCACCTAACAGTCGTTTTAACCTCCTTCTCGTACATTTTCTCGTCCAACAGGATGACGTTTCCTCCCTTATCACTTTGTTTGATAAGTGTTTTGTCTCATTCAGCTATCTTATAGCACAGCGTTCCTCCTGTGAGATGTTATCCTGTCCTCTCATTACATAGTTACATAGCAGGCGAGGTTGATAAAAGACACAAGTCCATCAAGTCCAACCTATGTGTGTGATTATATGTCATTATTACATTGTATATCCCTGTATGTTGTGGTCGTTCAGGTGCTAATCTAATAGTTTTTTTTAAACTATCAATGCTCCCCGCTGAGACCACCGCCTGTGGAAGGGAATTCCACAACCTTGCCGCTCTTACAGTAAAGAACCCTCTACGTAGTTAAAGGTTAAACCTCTTTTCTTCTAATTTTAATGAATGGCCACGTGTCTTGTTGAACTCCCTTCCGCACAAAAGTTTTATCCCTATTGTGGGGTCACCGGTACGGTATTTATAATGGAAAGAAAAAAATGTTTTTTTTTAATATTTTTTGGGGATATTTATTATAGCAAAAAGTAAAAAAATAATGCTTTTTTTCAAAATTGTCGCTATTTTTTTGTTTATAGCGCAAAAATTAAAAACCGCAGGGGCAATCAAATACCACCAAAAGTAAGCTCCATTTGTGGGGGAAAAAGGACGTTCAATTTTGTTTGGGAGCCACGTCGCACGGCCGCGCAATTGTCAATTAAAGCGAGACAGTGCCGATTCGCAAAAAGTGCTCTGGTCAGGAAGGGGGTAACTTCTTCCGGGGCTGAAGCGGTTAAAGAATTTCTTGGAATTTTTTTGCTCTCCTCCGCTATGTGTCTTTCGTGTTCTATCTTAGCCGCCCTAATTGCACCCTTACATTTCTTGTTGCATTCTTTTTGAAGTCTGAATGCTGATGATGATCTCTCAACCTTGTATTTTTTTGAAGGCCTTCTCCTTTGCTTTTATATGCATTTTTACATTGGAGTTAAGCCATCCAGGACTTTTGTTCGCTCTTTTAAATATATTAGCCAATGGAATGCATTGGCTAATGCCCTTATTTAATATGCTCTTAAAGCAAACCCATCTCACCTCCGTGTTCTTTGTTCCTAAGATTTTATCCCAATTCATGCCTTCTAGAAAGGTTCGTAGTTTAGGGAAGTTGGCTCTTTTGAAATTCAGTGTCTTTGTATTCCCCTTATGTTTCCTTTTTGTGTGATTTATACTGAAGCCAATTCACCTGTGATCGCTGTTTCCTACATTGCCCCGTATTTCCAAATCCGTAAGCAGGTCTGTATTGTTGGTAATCAGTAGATCTAGTAACGCTTATCTCTAGTTGGTGCATCTACCATCTGAACCATGAAATTGTCCTGCAAGACATTTAGGAACTGGCGAGCCTTAGAGGAATGCGTGGTTCCCTCCGCCCAGTCTATGTCTAGATATTTAAAATCCCCCATTATGATAACACTTCCCATCCTTGCTGCTAATCCAGCTTGTGATAGGAGATCTGTCTCCCCCTCCTCCCTCAGGTTAGGCCTATAGCATACTCCCAGTATTATTTTCCCCTTAGCTTCATCACTTTGGATCTCTACCAATGAGGATTCCACCCCCTCCCTAGCTCCCTTAGTGATGTCATCTCTCACATTTATGTGTACATTATTCTCGATATATAGGCATACCCCTCCCCCTTTTTCACCCTCTCTATCCCTGCGATATAGGTTATACCCTTGAATGGTTGCCAGCCAATCATGAGAGTTGTTGAACCAGGTCTCTGATATTCCCACAATATACAAATCCTCCTCGAACAGTATCTCTAGTTCACTCATCTTGTCCGCCAGGCTCCTGGCATTGGTGAACATGCTACGTAGTTTAGACTGGTTGCATACTATCCTCTTATTGGGTGTTCCGAAATTGCAACTAGGACTTATTACTATACTTACCTTGTGTTTCTGTGCTTTAGTCAACCTACCACTAATATCCCCAATACTACCCTCTGCAATATGTTCCGCGCTGACTATCTCTACCTCTGGACCCTCGCCCCGTCGCCTAGTTTAAAAACCCCTCTAATTTTTTGGCCATCTTTACTCCCAGCTGATCTGCACCCTCCTCATTTAGGTGCAGTCTGTCCCTTCTATAGTACTGGTGATCGACTGAGAATTCGTCCGAGTCCTCCAGGAACCCAAACCCCTCCTTTCTACACCAGCTCCTCAGCCACTTGTTTACTTCCCTAATCTCCCTCTGCTTTTTTGGTGTGGCTCGATGTACCGGTAGTATTCCTGAGAAAACTACCTTGGAGGTTCTTTTCCTCAATTTAGCTCCCAAGTCCCTAAAATCGTTCTTTAGGACACTCCATCTGCCTCTGACTTTGTCATTGGTGCCAACATGCACCATGACAGCCAGGTCTTCCCCAGCACCTCCCAGTAATCTGTCCACCAGATCTGTGATGTGCCTAATCCGACCACCTGGTAGACAACATACAGTTCAGCGCTTCAGGTCTTTGTTACAGATTGCCCTCTCTGTCCTTCTAAGAATTGAGTCCCCTACCACCAGAATCCGTCTTTCCTTTCCCTTCACCCCCCCCCACCACCACACTCTCACTGGAGGAGTTCTTCCCCCGGCAGTTAAGAGAGTCCCTCAGCTCCAGTGCTGGTACCTGACTGGTTTCACCAATGTCACTTAATGAAGCGTAGTTATTGGGATGCTCCAGCCCTGGATCGGCCTCCCTGGCACTTCCCCCTCTACTTTTTCCTGACTGTCGCCCATCTACTCTTTCCTAGTGCCTGTACCTCTTTGTCGCCACCTGTCTCTGTGCTGGCCCCTGCCGGCACATGCCATGTACGTTCCTGGCTCTCCTTTAGTATGGAGGGTCTTCTCAGTGGTCTTCTCAGTGCTGACAGTTGCTTCCCCAAATTCAGAACCTGGGCTTCCAGGGAAACAATGTGCTTACATTTTGCACAGCAGTATTCGCTGTCGATCGGATGATCAAGGAACACACCGATGTACACCGAGTCGCATCTCCACACCTACCAGGCATCGTACTTACTAATTTAATGAGGATTGGGGATTACACCCTGTCCAAATTACCTAACACATTGTCCAGTCCACTTTATTCAGGTCTGTTTGTACCATCTCAAGAAATAGGCTAACCCATTTGTTTCTCCCTAGTGATGGCATTTTGGTGGATTTGATATTCACATTGGCTTTCCTTCTATATATGCCCTCCTCTCCTTCTATTTCTGCATTTTCCTCCAGCAATGCATTCAGGATTTCAAGTGCCTCCTTATCTATTTGTTTTTCATGTGCGTCCTCTACCCTGTTGGGAGTTTCCCTTATGCTGTGTACACACGACCGAACTTTATGGAATACTTGGTTCGGCGGACCGGAATCCATCGGACAATTCGATCGTGTGTGGGCTCCAGCGGACTTTTTTTCACCAAAAGTTCAACGGACCTAGAAATGAAACATGTTTCAAATCTTTTCGACGGACTCATCCGGTCGAAAAGTCCGCTCGTCTCTATGCAAGTCCGACGGACAAAAACTGACGCTAGGGCAGCTATTGGTTACTGGCTATGAACTTCCTTGTTTTAGTCCGGTCGTACGTCATCACGTACGAATCCGTTGGACTTTGGTTGATCGTGTGTAGGCAAGTCCGTTCATTCGGAAAGTCCGTCGACAAGTCCGCAGGACAAAGTCTGCCGTAAAGTCCGCTCTTGTGTACGTGGCATTAGGGTATACATGAAGTGCAAATATACTTTACAGAGGAACAAAGTTACGTCTTTGTATAGATTAAATTCATCCATCACGTTGGCTGGAGAAAGATATCCCTCATTGTAAAAGTTGTATATGTCTTGGGGCCAGGGGGAAATTAGATTGATGATTTTTATATCTGACCCTTCCGTACCATCCATCAATAGTTTCTCTGGTTTCTTTGGCTCCTTGTTCTTGTGCCCCCCCCCCGTACCCCGTTCTTTGTCCATCTTTTTCTGTTTGTTGGATTGTTTTCTGTTGGTGGTATTGTTGATTTGTTGGGAGTGGTTGTCTAGATTTCTTTCTACCTACCACCCTTGATCTAAAAAAGTGACAGTTCTAGTGGTAGTCACTTCATCAGTATCACTCTGTGACCTCCGTCTCTCCTTTAGAACCTGATGTAGATCTAAAATTTCCCCTCCTTGATCTACTCCTATTGCCACAATCTTATTGTGAAAATAAATCTAAAAAAATAAAAAAATGATTGAATCCCCAGCATGGGGATACTGGATACTGGCAGGCTATATACTGGCATAATGGACACTGGAAGGCTGGAAGGCTGTCAGATGGTGCATAGTCAGATTTTGCATTCCAGATGTATCTTGTGAGGTTGTCATCAGGCTTCCTCATCCTTTTATAGGAGTAATCAAACCACATATGAAACTGCCAATAAAAGAGAAAAAAAAATCCAGCACCACAATGTCCCAACAATAAAACATATATAATTTTAGTAGATCATCCATTAAAAGGAATCAACCATAATTTTTGACTCGTTTCAGCCTCTTACATAGGCCTTAGTCTATGATTGATACCTTTTAATGGCTGGATCTAATAAAATAATATATGTTCTATTGAGACATTGATGCCGGATTTTGAATGCCATAGTGTTGGGGCATGATCCTCCATCTCATCCTGTTTATTATTAAGGGCTATTTTGGGGTAGTACCACGATTCTAGGAGATGTATGGACATATGAAACTGCATCCCCTGTTAGTGGTTATGAGAAAAGCACAAAGTTGGTGCAATTTAAGGTACCATGTCTTCATTATAATGGTGAATCTCAGTGCTCTTGGCTCTTCTATTCTCTATATTCAAAATTCAAAATAAAACATAACAGTCCCTTCCACACCAGTAAATTTTCATCCTGGTATTTATTTTGGCCACCTGGCTATCTTGTTAATGCTAGTAGATCCATCTTCTAAATCTGACAGACAATAGGCCAATGTATGTATTGGTTGAAGTAGTACCCTATCTGTGAGCCCACTGCAGCATTGCACAGCACAGACTGGGTGAATCTAAACATTACCCATCCTTGGTAACCAGTAAATAAATAAAAAACAATTCTAATTAAAAATAACAAATAAAATGTATGAATACATGGATGGCAACGCTTGATGAACAAAAAACATTGAACAGTGTATGGCCAGCTGTCCTCAAGAAGTAGGGACTGTTTATTAAAGTGAATGCTAAAGTGGTTGTAAAGGCACAAGGTTTTTTTAGCCTTATGCATTCTGTGTGCAACAGCCCCCCCTAATTACCTGATCCCCCTCTGGATTGTCCACTAGAGTCTTGCCTCTCTGGGGACTCGCACTTCTAATTGGCTTTTGGCAGCAGCGTGAGGCAATCAGGAGGGGGCGGGGCCGAGCCACGGCTGCCTGTGTGAATGGATACACAAATCCATGGCTCGGGAGCGCGCCTGCTTGGGTGCCCTCCACAGCAAGTTGCTTGCTGCGGTGGCACCGGCAGGAGTGCCGTCGTGGGACCAGAGAAGAGGAGGATCCGGGCTGCTCTGTGCAACAAGACTTTACTATTGCTTTAAGTTTGCAAATGGAGTCTTCTCTTATCTTAATACATAAGTTAAAGATCTGTCCACTTTGAATTGCCAATTATGTACAAAGGAGGAAAAAATATGTCCTACAGCTGAATTATTACAACCCAACAATTATTTCAACCCAAAAGCAAAAATTGAACATATTGCAGCTTACCAATCCTTGGATGTGGTGGCTGCATTAGCTCTTTTTTTCACCTGGTTCTGTCTAAGTGTGTCTGCATTCTGCATGAAGTAGTAAAGCAGACACCTTTGGACAGCTGTATTGTCAGTCTGGGAGAGGGCAGTGTTGGACTAGCAGATTTAGATGGACTTTGCTAACAAATTTAATCTGAACTCCAACTAACATTTTATAAGAAGTTACAGCAAATATTTTTTATTTCCTTTTGGGATACATAAATGAATAAAAGCTGATCATGGTAAGCGCCCCTGTCAGTGTTTTGTCTCAGCCCTCTAACTGCCAATATTTTGGTCTATTAAAGGCCAAGTTCTTCTTTTTTATTATTGTACAGTCCAGCTTCCCTATATACCAGTATACCATTAACCACTTGCCACCCGCCCTATTACAAAATGACGGCACCAAAGTGGTTTGATATTCCTGACCGGACGTCATATGACGTGATCAGGATATCGAGCCGCTGTGCGCCTCCGAGGGCGCGCATCGCGGCGATCGTTGTTGCGGGGTGTCAGTCTGACACCCTGCAACACTGATCTAGGTAAAGAGTCTCTGACGGAGACTCTTTACCACACGATCAGCCATGTCCAATCTAAACTATGCCCCCTAGACCACCAGGGAAATACCAATCAGTGCCCAGGCAGCTGCCAATCAGTGCCCACTCTAATGCCTACCACTGCCAGGGCCACCAGGGATGCCAATCAGTGCCGCATATCAGTGCCCATCAGTGCTACGTATCAGTGCCACCCTATCAGTGCCTCCTTTCAGTGCCCAGTGTCGCCTATCAGTGCCACCCATAAGTGCCCATCAATGCCGCCTATCGGTGCCTATCGTCAGTGTCCGCTCATTGGTGCCACCACATCGGTGCCGCCGTATCAATGCCTATCAGTTCCCATCAGTGAAAGAGAAAACTTACTCATTTACAAATTTTTTTTTAACAGAAACAAAAGCAAAACTTTTTTATTTTTTTCAAAATTTTCGGTCTTTTTTTATTTGTTTAGCAAAAAATAAAAACCGCGGAGGCGATCCAATACCACCAAAAGAAAGCTCTATTTGTGAGAACAAAATGATAAAAAATTAGTTTGGGTACAGTGTAGTATGACCGCGCAATTGTCATTAAAACTGCGACAGTGCTGAAAGCTGAAAATTGATCTGGGCAGGAGGGTGTCTAAGTGGCTGGTATTGAAGTGGTTAATGTAGCACTGTTGCAGGGAATAAAAAGCTTTCCCTGTATCCTAGGACAAGCATTACCTCAGCCTCCAGTTTCTCCCATAGAAAGCTCCTCTTGGATTTCCTGGTATATGTCGTAGAGGACAGGAGAACTGTTAGTAGAATGAAGAAGTAGTTCAGCTGCCGACCTCATTAAAACACACCCTCCACCTGCCCTCCCCATCTAGGAGATTGCTGCTGCCCACCTCTGCAGTTACATACTTTTTCAATGCAATAATTGTCAGTGATTACCATTGTAATTGAATAAACAGCCAGTGTCTTCTCTGCTGATCAGTTGTTTTGTACCTTACATTCATCTTGCATAAATCATTCAATTGAGTGTCCAAGAGCTGAGTGATCACATAACAGCCTATGTAGAGCAGAGCTCTAATATTGAAAATGGGAGAAGTGTGTCCCTGGAGGTCTGTAGAACTCACCATACGCTATACAGTCTGATTGTTCAACCTTCTTTAGATTTACCATCAATTCTATAGTGCAAGGGCCTGCCTGACTGGATACAGAGTGATTGGATAGAGAAGTGTGTCCTTCTATTATAAAGTTTTGGTAAATCTAAAGCAGATTATATATAGATTGTACAATCAGATTGTATAGTATATAGGCACCTTTATACACTTAAGATTAACTAGTTGTGCTTTTTGCCATTAATTGTAAACGCGGCAAAACGGACGTTTTAAACGTGGGTTACTACGTTAAGTTAAATCGAAGTTAAATCGTTCAGGAGAGGTTGTAAAAACATCCCGTGTACATTAAGCCTAATTGTCGTTCTATCCCACCACACCGATCCCCTTGTTGTCCAGGCACCCTACAGGAGGCCTGGAGGTCCCCCCCATCGGTGGCCCTGGTTGGTGCATAGAAACCTGCTTTTTTTTGTTTTTTAGGCGCCAAATAATAGTTCAATTTAAAATGAGATGTGACTAGTGTAGCAAAAAGTCCCACAATCCACTGTCAATGTTACAAATGTTAAAGTTTGTCAGCATTCAGTGCAATAGAGGTGTGTAGTAGTGTGCAAGACAGTTGCGCATTCCGTTGTGTGCGACATAACAGTTTATTTGACATGCAATGCACCAAAATAAGATGTCACAAGTGACAATTAACATTCCTAGCAATCACCAATTCTTGGTTTTTTCATTTCAGTACTCTGCAACCAGAAAGTATTCACAGCGCTGCACTTTTTCTACATTTTGTTATGTTACAGCCTTATTCCAAAATGGATTAAATTCTTTATTTTCCTTAAAATTCTACAAACAATACCCCATAATGACAACTTGAAGGGACTTTGTTTGAAATCTTTGCCAATTTATTAAAAATAAAAA
Organism: Aquarana catesbeiana; assembly: GCF_042186555.1. Lineage (NCBI taxonomy): Eukaryota > Metazoa > Chordata > Amphibia > Anura > Ranidae > Aquarana > Aquarana catesbeiana. The sequence goes on from NC_133324.1 coordinate 762,383,424, forward strand.
ACAAAAAAAATGTACATACTGCAAGTACTCAGTCTTTTGCTCAAAACTTTGTTGAAGCATTTTTGGCACCCATTACATCCTCAAGTCTTTTTGAGTGCTACAAGCTTGGCACACCCATTTTTGGGCAGTTTCTCCCAGGGCATCAGAAACTTTTGCGCCCCTTACACAGCTTTAGGCCTGGGCCTGACCAACATTCCCCAGGGCCTGCCCGCGGGCCATCTCACTGAATCCGCACTCAGCCCCTCTCACACCTGTACTCACTCAGCCCCTCTCACACCTGTACTCACTCAGCCCCTCTCACACCTGTACTCACTCAGCCCCTCTCACACCTGTACTCACTCAGCCCCTCTCACACCTGTACTCACTCAGCCCCCCCCTCACACCTGTACTTACTCAGCCCCCCCTCACACCTGTACTCACTCAGCCCCCCTCACACCTGTACTCACTCAGCCCCCCCCTCACACCTGTACTCACTCAGCCCCCTTCACACCTGTACTCACTCAGCCCCCCTCACACCTGTACTCACTCAGCCCCCCCCCCTCACTCCTGTACTCACTCAGCCCCCCCTCACACCTGTACTCACTCAGCCCCACCCTCACACCTGTACTCACTCAGCCCCCCCTCACACCTGTACTCACTCAGCCCCCCTCACACCTGTACTCACTCAGCCCCTCTCACACCTGTACTCACTCAGCCCCCCTCACACCTGTACTCACTCAGCCCCCCCTCACACCTGTACTCAGCCCCTCTCACACCTGTACTCACTCAGCCCCCCCTCTCACACCTATACTCACTCAGCCCCCCCTCTCACACCTGTACTCACTCCGCCCCCCTCACACCTGTACTCACTCAGCCCCCCCTCACACCTGTACTCACTCAGCCCCCCCTCACACCTGTACTCACTCAGCCCCCCCTCACACCTGTACTCACTCAGCCCCCCCTCACACCTGTACTCACTCAGCCCCCCCTCACACCTGTACTCACTCAGCCCCCCCTCACACCTGTACTCACTCAGCCCCCCTCACACCTGTACTCACTCAGCCCCCCCTCACACCTGTACTCACTCAGCCCCCCTCACACCTGTACTCACTCAGCCCCCCCTCACACCTGTACGCACTCAGCCCCCCCTCACACCTGTACGCACTCAGCCCTCCCCACACCTGTACGCACTCAGCCCTCCCCACACCTGTACGCACTCAGCCCTCCCCACACCTGTACGCACTCAGCCCTCCCCACACCTGTACGCACTCAGCCCTCCCCACACCTGTACGCACTCAGCCCTCCCCACACCTGTACGCACTCAGCCCTCCCCACACCTGTACGCACTCAGCCCTCCCCACACCTGTACGCACTCAGCCCTCCCCACACCTGTACGCACTCAGCCCACCCACACCTGTACTCACTCAGCCCCCTCTCACACCTGTACGCACTCAGCCCCCTCTCACACCTGTACGCACTCAGCCCCCCTCACACCTGTACGCACTCAGCCCCCCTCACACTTGTGCGCACTCAGCCCCCCTCACACTTGTGCGCACTCAGCCCCCCTCACACTTGTGCGCACTCAGCCCCCCTCACCCCTGTGCGCACTCAGCCCCCCTCACCCCTGTGCGCACTCAGCCCCCTCTCACCCCTGTGCGCACTCAGCCCCCTCTCACCCCTGTGCGCACTCAGCCTCCTCTCACCCCTGTGCGCACTCAGCCCCCTCTCACCCCTGTGCGCACTCAGCCCCCTCTCACCCCTGTGCGCACTCAGCCCCCTCTCACCCCTGTGCGCACTCAGCCCCCCCCCTCACACCTGTACGCACTCAGCCCCCCCTCACACCTGTACGCACTCAGCCCCCCCTCACACCTGTACGCACTCAGCCCCCCCTCACACCTGTACGCACTCAGCCCTCCCTCACACCTGTACGCACTCAGCCCCCCCTCACACCTGTACGCACTCAGCCCCCCCTCACACCTGTACGCACTCAGCCTCCCCCCCACACCTGTACGCACTCAGCCTCCCCCCCACACCTGTACGCACTCAGCCTCCCCCCCACACCTGTACGCACTCAGCCCCCCTCACACCTGTACGCACTCAGCCCCCCTCACACCTGTACGCACTCAGCCCCCCTCACACCTGTACGCACTCAGCCCCCCTCACACCTGTACCCACTCAGCCCCCCTCACACCTGTACCCACTCAGCCCCCCTCACACCTGTACCCACTCAGCCCCCCTCACACCTGTACCCACTCAGCCCCCCTCACACCTGTACCCACTCAGCCCCCCTCACACCTGTACCCACTCAGCCCCCCTCACACCTGTACCCACTCAGCCCCCCTCACACCTGTACCCACTCAGCCCCCCTCACTCCTGTACCCACTCAGCCCCCCCCTCACGTCTGTATATGTCAGCCCCCCTCACACCTGCACGCAGTCGGGCCCTCCCCTCACACCTGCACGCAGTCGGGCCCTCCCCTCACACCTGCACGCAGCCGGGCCCTCCCCTCACACCTGCACGCAGCCGGGCCCTCCCCTCACACCTGTACGCAGCCGGGCCCTCCCCTCACACCTGTACGCAGCCGGGCCCTCCCCTCACACCTGTACGCAGCCGGGCCCTCCCCTCACACCTGTACGCTGGCGCTCTGTCAGAGTGACCATCGGGTTCTTGGTCACCTCCCTAACTAAGGCCCCCATCACTCAGTTTGGTCTAGGCGGTCGCTCTAGGAAAAGTCCTGGTGTTTCCAAACTTTCACTTATGGATGATGAAGGCTACTGCGCTCTTTGGTGCTTTCAATGCTGCAGAAATCTTTCTGTACTTTTCCCCAGATCTGTGCCTCAATACAACCCTGTCTCAGAGGTCTACAGACAATTTCTTGGACTTCATGGCTTGGTTTGTGCTCTGACATTCACTGTTAACTGTGGGACCTTATATAGACAGGTGTGTGCCTTTCCAAATCATGTCTAGTCAGCTGAATTTACCACAGGTGGACTCTAATCAAGTTGTGGAAACATCTCAAAGATGATCAGTGGAAACAGGATGCGCATGAGCTCAATTTTGAGTGTCATGGCAAAGGTTGTGAATACTTATGTACATGTGATTTTTTTTTTTGTTTTTAATAAATTTGCAAAGATTCCAAACAAACGTCTTTCATGCTGTCATTATGGGGTATTGTTTGTAGAATTTTGAGGAAAATAATTAATTTAATCCATTTTGGAATAGGGCTATAACAACAAAATGTGGAGAAAGTGAAGCGCTGTGAATACTTTCCGGATGCACTGTATTTTTTATAGCAGTTTTATAATTGCAGATATTAAAGATGTGTCACCAGTATGTTTCATCATGTAATTCCACCACATATATTAAAAATAATAATTATAGAAAAATTGCAGATACCAGAATATCTATTGCCATTACAGTAAGGACCACTAAGTTCAAGTGCACATCACATTTTTAAGCTGACAAGGTATTGCTCTTTTTTCATGAGTTGCAGCATATCCAGTTTGATCTGTGTAACAAGCCTCAGCCTGCGAACACAGTTTAGCCTTGAATAGCTGACTTTTGTTCAGTATAGATAAGATAATACATTTTTAATCTATTGAAAACTGTGTACACTAGAAGCACAATGCAGAGTTGCGCAAAACAATTTAAGTCAGTCATAGACGGTTCAAATCTCAGCCTGTTAAGCAGGGATCAGCCGAGATTCAAACCATGTTTGGGCAGGCAGATTGTACCCAAGTTGTTTGATCAATCAACGATGTTGATTTTATACGCGATTATTGCTAGTGGCTATTATAGCCGCTAGCAGTAATCTATGTGTTCTCCAGGCGGGGTCAGCTCCCCGTGCCCCCTCGCAGGGAGAACACAATGGCCCAGCGGGAGGGATTACCCCATCAATACTGACAGTGTTGATGGGGGAATCAAGCGATTTTCTTTACCGCAACCCATGGTTGCTGGAAAGAAAAACGCTCCATCTATATCCAGCTTTAGCGTGGTGTCTACTTTAACATCATTCTACATTACCAGATCTTTTGTACACATTTGGCTAACTGAGAACCTCAGCCTAGCATCTGGACCAAATGGGAAAATGGATATGATCACAATATTAGCTTACAGATGCTCCTTGATTGTTCAGCCACAAGTTCTATCCCAGCCATTAACTTTTCTCACTGCTGGTCATCATATTGGCTACAGGGGGAATCCATGACATTTACCATTATCCAGAAGACTGTTGCATATAATAACAGAGTATACAAAGATAGGAGTCAGAATTTGAGTGCCTCCATGTTGAAGTGCTTGCTGTGTATTTATAGATGTATTGCACTAAGAATACCCATTAGTATGAATCCCTGTTTGCCAAAGGGACTCACGTTCTAAAGTCTCTACCACTCTCGCACACACCAAGGGTAATTGTTTTTAGGATTGACTGAATAAAAAAAAACTTGTGTCCCAGTTGGACACACCAAGGACCCTTGGCTCCCAAGGCAAGCATTCATCGCTTTTTGGGGGTGGGCTAAATCCGTTTAAATACTTGTCTAGTGAATTCTTTATTACCAGCATTTGTTAACTGCCTATTTTAGGGTATGATTAATTCTCCCCAGGGGTACACCTGCACTGGGCATAGGGAGAGGCGTCTACACGATGCTTTCTATTGCACCAAGTACTAGTGTACACCTCGGAGGGGCACTGACTATTGAGTTCAGTTTAACTACTTAAATTAAAATAGACTTCTTTCTATTTTATTTATTTATTTTAAATGTTTGGATTGTGCATGGAGAGGATAGATCCACTGTTAGGTTTCACTTCTGTTCCCAATGGGGAAATTAACCCTGCCTCCTGGATACAGCAGTAAGGTGAGGAAAAATCTCAACAGACACACAGATGGCAATAAAAAGCTGACCATTTTTTTTCTCTCCCCAAATGTACAAAACAAATTTTGGCTGGAGTTCTTCTTTAGCTTAAATACAGTAGCCTGCATATCAAATAGAACCAATGCAAATTGGCAACAAAGAAAATTTTACTTACGTTTTTTTCTTCTTTTAGCTTTGCATTCACGTTTAATGTTCCTTGTGGTTTTTTTCTTTTTTTAAATCACTTAGGAGTTTGTGCTGTGGACGGCATGTTGTATGTTGTTGGAGGTGATGATGGATCCTGTAATTTGGCATCTGTAGAGTACTATAACGCAGCAGCCGACAAGTGGATACTTTTGCCTTCATGTATGAGCACGGGGAGGAGTTATGCAGGTAAAATCTAGAGATAGTTCTTATATAATAGCATTTCATACATATGTATTTACATTGAGTATATAGTCAAACTAAAAGCATTCTCTGCAAATTTCTAAGACCTAAAGTGCATGTAAACCCTAAAAATGAATGTCTCTGATTTGCTTTCTTTTGGTCTGTTAAATATACCATTGAAACTATTATTTTGTTCTATCTTTTTGATGAGTGCAAAAAAAAAAATCTGGTGATGTGCCAGAAATCCAGTGCTGTTCTGTACACTTTGCAGTGTTATCAGCCCAGTTCACATCTGTTAACTACAGAACCACAGTCCTGGCACATGTTCTCTTCTAGGGAGACCACACTGCTTCTTCATAGATACCATACAGTAAAAATTAAAAGTGTTACTGGCAGGATCACCAGGTGGGAATAAAGGCCAGAAAAAAGAGAAAAACAAATGCAGTCGCCACATCTAAGGGCTGGAACACTTCAATATTTTCAATTTTTGTTCTTGAGTTTAGATATTTAATATTTGGTCAGTTCCATAATTTCTCTTCTTTAAGAAAATGTATAGTATTCTATCAAAGTCTTTTGCTTTTCCATTTAGTCAAGTATTTATTATGAAATAATGTATATGATTATTTTATATTTGCAATTTTCAGCCAGCAGGTAGGACTTTAGGCTACTGACAGCCCTTAGTTAATATGATAGTAAGTAAAACAAAGGCATGCTGCAGATTGGGTATCATTTTGTAGATGATATGGCCCCTCTGCCACTGGCTGGTGGGCTTTACTAATACCATTTTGGAAGAATGCTGATCATTTTTTTTCTAATCCTTCAAATTGGGTGATTTTTACCTTGCTTCTCGGTAAGTGCCTATTAGTAAAAAGAAGTACACAGATTTCAGCACGTTTTGCTGTATACTTTACATTCACAGTAAGTGCAGATAAAACCGCAAAATAAAGTTTGCCATTTGTACTTCTGAATTTCCTTATTTTTTGTTTTTTATACTTTTAAGACCTCTTTTAATAATGAAACTGTTATACATTACTGTGGAGCTGAAAAGTTATAAGCACGGTTCTTGTTACTGTTGTCTGGGGGCACATTTAATTAGCAGCTTACACAGATCGAAACGTCTTATAACTAGGTCAATATCATTCAAAAACAAAAATAGTCCATGTGGCTTCATGTTAAATTCATGTCTCGTTTATCATCAGCTGTTCTTTTTGAATATTTCCAAAAATACATTGGCATAATGTATGCATCATGATGGTTTTCAATTTTTTTCTTAACAGTTGTGATTTTCTATCTCCTCATTACCTCATTATACAATATATAGTTGTATGTTTTATTTCAAAATGGGACACACACACAGGCTTATAAGTCTATTTAATAAGGTAGAGTGCAGTGCTCAGATTGCATTTTTTGATTGCCAAGAACATCCACTTGGTAGTCTTTAATTGTTGCGTTTGCTTTGCCTGTGAGCAAGTGCACTTTGGATATCATTATGGCTGTTGGCACTCTATCAGCCAACTTTGCTCAGAATATCTGCACCAAATGGCGCTGCGTAAATCAAAGAAAAATTATGGGACGTCACTAGTACCCCATTATAAACTCAAATATACACTCATTTATTAGTGCAATTTCGCATTAGTCAGATAAGCCACCGTTTTCGGGGCTGCTCAGGGTTCCCTCCTCAAGGCAGCCACTACGTTGCCTTGAGGAAGAGAACCTGACGGCCCCAGAACGTTGGCTTATTTGACTAATAAGGTGATATCCATGGGTAATTAAGGAAAAAGTTGACTGGCTGGTATAGATAACATTACCTTGAGACAACTATTTACATGAGGCCTTAAAGTGAGTCTAAGGGCTAAATGTGTTTTACCTTCATGCATTCTATGCATGAAGGTAAAAAAAACCTGTGTGCAGCAGCCCCCAGCCCCCCTACTACTTACCTGAGCTCTCTCTCGATCTAGTGATGTGCACAAGAGCATCGACTCTTCGGGGACTCTCCCTTCTCATTGGCTGAGACAGCAATGAGAGCCATTGTTTCCCACTGCTGTCAATCACAGCCAGTGAGCCAATGAAGAGAGAGAGGTGGAGGGGCCGTGCCGCTGACTCTCTCAGGAGCAAGCCTGCTTGGGTGCTCCCATTGCAAGCTGCTTGCTCTGGGGGCACTCAACAGGAGAGAGGGGCCAGGAGCGCCAGCAGGGGACGCCAGATGAGGAGGGTCCGGGTTGCTCTGTGCTAAACCGTTGCATAGAGCAGGTAAGTATAACATGTATTTTTTTTTTTTTTTTGCCTTTAATATTTCTAAAAAATTAGTAAATGAGCCTTTTTTACCGGTCTAATGTGTTTTCTCTCTCCTCTTTCTCTCTAGGGGTTACCGTTATTGATAAGCCCTTATGATCTAAGGGAGGACCTCTCCTTGTTTATCCTAAGAAAGAGCAGGTATAAAGTGAAGTGTAGCTTCATGGCCTTCCTTGCTTGTGACTGCAAGCTGTGGCAGAGAAAATTCAAGGCTTTTCTTCTGCAGTAAAGCACAGCAGCCACCGAAGATTACAATAGGGTGAAGTATTGTGCAGAGGTTTTCTGCATTGAGCAGCAGCTATCTGGATGTTCCTATGATTTGTGACTTTTGTTCGCAGAACATTGCTTCCCAACTGTTACAGAAGAGAAAACGTAAGCTGCTTTTCATATCATCTAGCAATCGCTAATGCTGGATTGACTAGAGAATGTCATTAATAAGGAGAATAAAAAGCTGTGTATATTGGTGAGGTGAAGTTGTATGTAGGGAATTATACATTCTGTATATGAAGTATAAATATTTTCTGAAGCCACATGGGTAGACGTGTAGGGGCCCTATTTTCACATAAAAGATGCTTTTTTCAGCTATGTGAATAACCTGTAAAGTGTGTGTGTATGTATGTGCATACGTGTACTGTACAATTGTAATTGCTGATTTTTTTTAAAGCGGCCCAAATGTTGGGTTTATGCACTATTTATATATTGGAGCACTCCTACGAGAATTTGCCAGTACTGTTGTAAGACAAAGTTGTATTTTTTTTAACATGTATATTTAAATTTGCAGAATAATATGTGCAGTGGCACTGGGGGGAAACAAATGTATAGGCTGCCAAATGTTTTTTTATAGAAATAAAGGAAACATGATTTGATTGTTATTTATGATGATGTTTGTATAAATTTGCACATCTCTTTGTGATTCCTCATTTTTGGGTGTGAAGGAATTTTACAGCATGTGATTACTTTTTTTCCCCCGATAATCTTGTGGATATCAACTGACTATGCATGATTTGTTTAACTAATTGTCCATGTAGTTAAATTATTTTAACCTAAGAGTAATACATCTGCTGTGTTTGGCGGTGTTTATTACTGTTTTGTTGCTATGAACATATGAATTAGAAGTTCCTTGGCCCAGAATTCTGTGATCAAATATTTGTCAATAAATTCTTTTTGTATTGCAACCGTTTAGCTTTAAAGGCAATGTCCAGTGTTTGTATATATTTTATTTTCCAAACAGTTTAAATTTTGTTCATTTTTTCTTGACCATCTCCCGCCCACTGTATAATAAAATGACGGGCGCAAGGTGGCTCTCTCATTCTGAGCTCCCACTCTCGCAGCACTTGCGCACCCAGGCAATCGGTGGTGTGCTCTGTCCCTGGGACACGGCACATCACCGATCTCGGTAAAGAGCTGATGACTAGGCTCTTTACCCATGTGATCAGCTGTGTCCAGTCACAGCTGATCATATGTAAACAAATAAATGCCGGTTATCGGCATTCCTCTCCTGACACTGACAGCGTGTGCGGAGAGGAGCGACGATTAGCGGAATTTCCTTACAGAGGAGATCTGCCGAGATAGTCAGGGCACTGATCATCGGAGCAGGCCCAACAGTGCCCTATAAGTGGCACCTATCAGTGCTGCATATTAGGCCCCTTTCACGCAGGGGGCGGCGGTAAAGCGCTGCTATTTGGCTGCTAGCAGGGCGGTTTTACCCCCGCAAGCGGCCGAGAAAGGGTTAAAAACCACCGCAAAGCGCCTCTGCAGAGGGGCTTTGCCGGCGGTACAGCCGCGCTGTCCCATTGATTTCAGTGGGCAGGAGCAGGGAAAGAGCAGTGTATACACTCGGGGCTTTCACACTGGAGAGACAGCAGCGGCTGTTTTGGGTCGGTTTGCAGGCGCTTTTATTAGCGCAATAGCGCCTGCAAACCGCCCCAGTGTGAAAGGGCCCGTAGTGCCTCCTTATCAGTGCAGAATCATCAGCGCACATCAGTGAAGGAGAAAAATTACTTATTTACAAAATTTTATAACAAACTAAGATTTTTTTTTTTTTTTTTTTCAAAATTTTCGTTCTTTTTAATTTTTTTTAGCAAAAATTAAAAAACCCAGTGTTGATACATTACAACCAAAAAAAGCCCTATCTGTCATAAAAAAATTATAAGAATTTTGTTTGGGTACAGCATTGCAAGACCGTGCAGTTGTCATTCAAAGTGCGACAGTGCTAAAAGCTGAAAATTGGCCTGGGCAGGAAAGGGGTAAAAGTGCCCAGTAGGCAAGTAAAGTGTAAAAATGAAATATTACAAAATGAATATGTCATATTCACTATTTCCAACCAGCAGGTGGAGCCTTAGGTTCCTTTCATTTGGTTTTCAAGCAAACCTTAAAGCAGTATTGAATCCAAAAGCAAACATTTATCATATTGCAGCTTACCAATTCTTAGATGTGAGGTTTACAGTGATCAAGTTTTATTAACCACTTGACCTCTGAAAGATTTACCCCCCTTTATGACCAGGCCATTTTTGCGATACACCACTGCGTTCCTTTTGTGCAGTTGTACAACTCAAAATAAAATGTATGTCCTTTTTTTCCCCACAAATAGAGCTTTCTTTTGGTGGCATTTGAGCACATCTGTGTTTTTTTATTTTCTGCATTATAAACAAAAAAGACAGACCATTTAAAAAAAAAAAAAGTTTTTACTTTCTGCTATAAAACATATCCAATAAAAAAATGTAAAAAATCAAATTTCGTATTCTGCTACATATTTTTGGTAAAAAAATTCCAATAAGTGTATATTGATTGGTTTCTGCAAACGGTATAGCGTCTAAAAACTATGGGATATATTTACAGAATTTTTATTTATTATTTTTACTAGTAATGGCAGGAATCAGCGAAATATAGCAGGACTGCAATATTGCAACAGACAAATTGGACACCCAACTGACACTTTTTGGGAACTAGTGGCACTAATAACAGTGATCGGTGGTAAAAAAATCTGCACTATCACTGTACTAATGACACTGGCTGGGAAGGGGTTAACAGGGGTGAAAAAAAGGGTTAACTGTGTGCTTAGCCAGTGCTTTTACTAGGGGAAGGCATGGATCCATGTCCCTGCTTTGCAGGTGCACAGGATCAATTCCCTCCCTTGTTCACATAGGCAGATCACCATTTTGGCCCTCTGTCTAATGATCGGCGGGTGCCGGCAGACATAGGGTCTGCTGTACCCGCAGGTCAGCTCCCGCTGTGTATAATCACAGTGGGAGCGTGTCATCATTGGCACGCATGCGCGTGCCCCAGACCCGGAAGTGCGGGTTCACGTACTAGATATGTGATCCTGCGAAGCAGAGCCACCTTGACACCGTATATGTAAGTTATACAGTCAGCAAGTGGTTAATTTATGTAAAACCTTTATCCCAAATGTATCTAGATCTGCTTGTATGTCTAATACTCCCTTCCCCCTTTGACTGACAATGCTCCTGCTCAGAGGTGCCCTTACGCTCCTTCATCCAGATTGGAGACGCCCTAATACAAGAGGTGCGTTACTGGCCAGATCACCAGGTGAAAACAGGAGGAGGAGAGCCAAAAAAAAAAAAAAAGAAAACAAATGCAACCGCCACATCTAATAATTGGCAAGATGCAATATATTACATTTTTGGTTTGGAGTTTTTACACAGACAATCTGAAAGTAAAATGCTACTGTTCTCTCTTTAGAAAACGTAGAATATGCTGCATTGTGGGTGCACCCTGTATTAAATATATACTGATGAAATGAAGATAATTGAATTGAACAGTACAGGACACAGCCTGCATATTCATAGGCCCTGGGTTATAAGCTGCTACCTTCAGGTGATTGGATACTGGCAAGGCTTTTGGATATGCCCCTGGGCATACTTCTATAACTCTACCCCACTTCGGAAGACCTCCGTTTTTGTTTTTTTTTCTAGTGTTTTTAGGGGGTTTTTTTCTTTTTCCTTATTGTGGATGCTTAATCAACGCTTCTATTTTGGATTCTTAAGTCAACTCTTCACTGCCTTCTACTATAACATTCTAATCCTGTATTTGGATCAGTGTAACTTCAATAATCCCTTGGGCATTGTACTCGGACCCCACACTGTAGGGGTGGCCTGTAATATTACTTTAGGTACTGGATCCTGCTTGGTCACTCACAGTGGCACTAAGTGCAACACGTGCAGTTAGCTGCAGAGGGCTCTACAGGTCCAGAAGCCAAACTCGTATAGGAACCAGCGATATGGCAAGTTAAATCAGGTTATGGGACTGATACTGAAGCCTTGCAGAAAGTATGAGAATTAATATCACCCTTACTTGCAATACACCTAAATGTCTCCTGAATAGTCTAAAACAGTGATGGCGAACCTATGGCACGCGTGCCACAGCCGGCACGCCGAGCCCTCTCTGTGGGCACGTGAGAAAATCCTGTATCTCTGAGAAAATCCTGTATCTCGAGCACAGCTCCTCTCCCCATAGAACTACATCTCCCACAAGTCTCTGGCGCCGGGGTGATGTGTCTAGGATGGGCGTGGACGAGATGAAGGGTTGCTCTGGGTTGGATGGCAGGCGGAACATGTGGTGGGGATTGAGCCAATGGGGAGCCGTGTCTAGGATGGGCGTGGACGAGAAGAAGAGTTGCTCCGGGTTGGATGGCAGGCGGAACATGTGGTGGGGAGATGCCCAATCACAGGCCGTTCTTGTGCCCGGGAACTGAGTCGGCTGATAGATGTATTACTGGAGTTCTGTGGCAAGCGTTGTTAAAGTAAATGTACATGCTGTGTGGGGAATAAATGTGTTTGGCTGTGTACACTGTTTCTGTGCCTCTTCAAACAGAATCTATTTCTTGGGGACTTTTTTTTTTCTTCTTGTTCCCAACATTGCCACAAAATATGGAAGGGTATGGTCAGATAAATGTTGTGTATATGCTGTCTGTGTTACTCTCTATTAAAGCTGTCGGAGAAGCATTTTCTGTAGGATATGAGCTTTGATGCCATGTTGCTTTGTGTTGGCTATTCAGGTTTATCTGGCTGGGAATGCCTGCTAGATTTAGCAGAGACCACTTCAGTACAGTGAGATGTAAATACATATAGTTTTTGTCCCTGCCTTCCACCTGTATTTCATGACACCAGGTTCACATGAAAGACAGTCCAGAAAAATCACTGGCATTATACAGGGAGGAGGTGTAGAGCTGCTGCTGGGAGTTTACATTCGACATGCAATGATTGTGATTGTGAGTGAACCGCATTGGTAAAGCATTGCTACAGTTGTCCTTGAGTGTTCACGTTCAGAAGGATGTTTCCTGGACATATAGGACTGTGAACATAGTCAGGAATGAGAGATTTTTCAAGTAGTCTTCTGCTACAGCAATGCAGGGCAACCAGTACGTCTTCAGCTGGAGTAGAACTACAGATCTCAACATACCTTGTCAAACAAAGAGTGCATAATGTGCCCCAGCAGGGCATGGGGGGACTGGAAGTTCTGCTGCAGCTGGAGAGTTGCTGGTTGCATGTCACCCCCTGTAACAGGATTTCTTTATCATCCAGCCGGTGCTTCTACTGAACAGCTAGTAATTTAAAGTGCACCTGTCATGCAACTTGAGTGTATTGAATATTAATGTATAGTTAGTAGAATAGTGGTACTGGAATTTGATTGCACAATGCTAGGACAGCTTCCAAAAAATGTAACTTTTGTCAAAATGTGTTCTAGTTTTAGATGATCTTGTACAAAACACTATGACTACATAGTGAATACACAGTGATTTGTGATGTGTCCCATGTTCACCCCCAGACATCACAGCACACGCTCATCAAGTTCTGTATATGTTGGCACTTTGAAATGAATACGTTGGTTTTGTGTTGCAGTTTGGGCACTCGGGCTCAAAAAGGTTCGCCATCACTGGTCTAAAACTATCACGAAACTGGGAATGTGTTTGAGTTTATTCACTAATTGAGTATTTAACTCACTTCAATACCAAACACTTTTACCCCCTTCCTGGCCAGGCCAATTTTCAGATTTCAGTGCTGCCATACTTTAAATGACAATTACTCAGTCATGCAACACTGTACCTAAATGACAAAAGATCAAAAATTTCTAAGTTTGTTATACAGTTTTGCAAATAGGTAATTGCTGGTACCGTTTCTTCAGGGCCCGTGCCGTGACCAGCGGCTCCCGCGCGCATACATGGGAGTGACATCATCGCGGCTACGGCCAATCACAGCTCCGGAGGCCGCAAACCCGGAAGTAACTCCGGTGAAAGATGTCGACCGTGTACTCGGTATGCCGGCGCCAATTCAGGACATCGTTCTAAGGTATTTCCTAATGAGCTAGTATGCGATGCATACTAGCTCATTATGCCTTTGTCTCGCAGGTTGTTTTTTTGTTTTCTTTTGAGGTTTACAACCTCTTTAACTGAGATGTTTGGTGGGAGATTCTAGGACATTTTGAGGTCCAAATAAACTTGAAAAAGAGAAAGTAGAATTTGTATAAATAGAATCTGATATAAAAAAAGAACTCTGGGAAGTATGTTCATTTTTAAAATATTTATGCTCCCCTCCCATGAACAAGAGATTTTGCTCCAGGATAGTGCACCTTTTCTTATCACCTATAAGGTGAGGTGGATTGTTATTTATTTTAAATATACTGGCCAGACGTGGTAAGATTTATTCTCAAATATCTGAATTCTTCCAGCTGATACCGAAAAGATAAGTATAAACCCAACATAGAGGCTATGGATGTAGAAGACTAATATTCCTAATTTCACATTTGGATTTGTGCTTTATAATTCAAAATTGTGCAGTAACCCTAGCCCTTTCAGATGACCAGGGATTGATATGGGCACTTGTTGGATAAAGAAAAGAATATTCTTGACAACGACCGCCAACTTGTGTTCCTGTGGATTATTGTACACCACATACATCAGGATTTAATCTCATCGAATTCAAGAAAGGTTGCAATGAAATAACGAATAAAATTGGTGAAAGAGGGCAGCATGCCTAGGCCCATTGTGCAAAACAAATGAGGATGAGAGCAGCCTGTTAATCCTAAAGCCGCGTACACACGATCGGACATTCCGACAACAAAACCGTGGATTTTTTTTCCGATGAATGTTGGCTCAAACTTGTCCTGCATTACACACAGTCACACAAATGTTGGAAATTCCGATCGCCAAGAACGCGGTGACGTACGACGAGCCGAGAAAAATGAAGTTCAATAGCCAGTGCAGCTCTTCAAGCTTGATTCCGAGCATGCGTGGAATTTTTGCGTCGGACTTGGGTACACATACTCGGAATTTCCAACAACAAAGTTTGTTGTCGGAAAATTTGAGAACCTGCTCTCAAACATTTGTTGTCGGAAATTCCGACAGCAAATGTCCAATGGAGCATACACACGGTCGGAATTTCCGACAACAAGCTCACATCGAACATTTGTTGTCGGAAATACTGACCGTGTGTACGCGGCATAACTCTTGCTGATGGGTGTCAGTAAAATACACTAATCATAATAGGTATCCTTGGTCCTAAACCAAAAAAGGATAGAGTTTTCTTGAGGAACCTCTAGTCAATTTTACCGAAAGTTTTTTCAGCATCGGTAGTTAATAATGTTCGCTATTGCACAAAATGCATAATTGACATAGCCCTAAATCTCCTAACCTCACTGTCTGGAATAAAACCCATCTGGTCCATATCAGTCAGGTAGGAGAGCATTAGTGTAATCCTTAAAGCCAATACCTTGGCATACAGTTTTAGATCTGCATTTAGTCGAGATATTGGTCTAGCTAGCTGTTTCAGTGGGATCTTTACCTTGTTTAAGAATTAGATAACTATTTGCACTAAATGTTTCAGGCTGGGGATTATTCAGCTAGATAATTCACATATTAGTACAGATGAGTGAAGAGAATATCCCTAAATTCTTTATAGTAGGAGACTGAAAACACATCAGAGGTCTGGGCTCTTACCTAAAGGCATCACCGAAAGAGTGTAAATTAGTTCAACTTCAGTAACTGGGAACAATCAGTTTCTGTTAACTCCTGTAGTTTTGTCTTTATTTTATAAAATATTTATGTATATTTTTTTCCATAGGTTTTTATAGGAATTTTTATAAACCACTGCAATATTCTTAGAGGTATACACTAATGCACCTATTTAAGTTTTAATCTTAGAAAAAAAAAGGAAACTGTTTCTGTTTTAATGCATTAGCTAACAGATTACCTGGTTTATTTCCCCATTGATAATGGTTTCTAGAAACCAAGGACAAACTGTCTAGCTTTCCGCAACAGGAGCAATTTCAGTTCATCCCTTTTTGCTTAAGTTTGTAAAATAAAGCAGTTACAATGTTTTTTTGTTTTTTTTTTTTTTTTTTTGTTTTTTTTTTATGCAGAACACCTGCATTCAGAAGGCACCATCTTAATACACCCAGCTACATCTTGAAATTCAGAGTAATTTTAGCAATAAAGTGAGCGTATATAAATAAATATAGTATATTGACATCTGTGTTGCTGTTTTGATGTTACATTTTGAAAGAAGCTGGACGCCAGCCGTAGGAAGGTGGCGGAGACCATGTTGGTACACCCTGCACCGCTCAGCGCTAAACCTTTAGGCTTTCAAAATTAAATATCCAAACAGCATCACAGATGTCAATATACTATATTTATATACGCTTACTTTATTGCTAAAATTACTCTGAAATTCAAGATGTAGCTGGGTGTATTAAGATATTCACTGGTGCCTTCTGCCTGCAGGTGTTCTGTCAGATTAGCAAACCTGGTAGCGGTGGAACGTCACTTGTTACCTAATGTGAAGGGTTTGCTATTCTGACAGAACACAGACTCTCCAGGTTTGATATTTCAGTTATCAACTCTGAAGTCATTTGATTATCTTCTAGCACCATGAGCTATGAGTTTGCCATGAATTAAGTCTTTATGTGCCTCCTAGATAGCAGCAATTGGTATATTTGGTAAATTATTAAGTTGAAAAAAGAATTCAAGATCAACGGCATGAAATTACCAAATTAGATGATTTGTAATAAACTTATTGCATTTTGCTATAAAGTATTTAGGGGCAGCTGACATATGACACAATAACGTCATCACTGGAGAATGGTCTGCAAGGTGGTTGTAAGAATGTCTGCTTTTTTTTTTTTTTTTTTTTTTTTAAGTGAATGCAAATGAAAATTAAAGTGTAAGTCCACCCTAAAACTAAAATCCCTGCATCTACAGACATCCACATTCTAAGACTAACCTATCTAGCCCTGTAAAGAAGAAATCAGTATACATACCTTTTCTGAAGCCGATCTGACCCAGTCTCCAGCAGTAGAAGCTCTGCAGAGGACACAGCTGACAACGGCTATGAAATCAATGGGGAGTGACGTCATCCATAAACTTGCTATGGGGCTTCCGTTGTTGGTTGTGTCCTCTGCACCCGCCTCCACAGCGAAGCCATGGCTGACAGCTCAGCGTCGGGTCGGATCGGCTGCAGAAAAGGTATGTACACTGATTTCTTCTTTATAGGGCTAGATACAGTATCTCACAAAAGTGAGTACACCCCTCACATTTTTGTAAATATTTTATTATATCTTTTCATGTAATGCTGGAGAAATGACACTTTGCTACAATGTAAAGTAGTGAGTGTACAGCTTGTATAAACAGTGTAAATTTGCTGTCCCCTCAAAATAACAACACACAGCCATTAATGTCTAAACCGCTGGCAAAAGTGAGTACACCCTTAAGTAAAAATGTCCAAATTGGGCCCAAAGTGTCAATATTTTGTGTGGCCACCATTATTTTCCAGCACTGCCTTAACCCTCTTGGGCATGGAGTTCACCAGAGCTTCACACTTGTCTTTGTACTCCTCACCTGGTTGCCGCCACACATGCTTGACACCATCTGAACCAAATAAGTTTATCTTGATCTCATCAGACCACAGGACATGGTTCCAGTATCCATGTCCTTAGTCTGCTTGTCTTCAGCAAACTGTTTGCAGGCTTTCTTGTGCATCATCTTTAGAAGAGGCTTCCTTCTGGGACGACAACCATGCAGACCAATTTGATGCAGTGTGCGGCATATGATCTGAAGCACTGACAGGCTGACCCCCCCACCCCTTCAACCTCCGCAGCAAAGCTGGCAGCACTCATATGTCTATTTTCCAAAGACAACCTCTGGATATGACCCTGAGCACGTGCACTCAACTTCTTTGGTCGACCATGGCGAGGCCTGTTCTGAGTGGAACCTGTTCAAGTAAACTGCTGTATGGTCTTGGCCACCGTGCTGCAGCTCAGTTTCAGAGTCTTGGCAATTTTCTTATAGCCTAGACCATCTTTATGTAGAGCAACAATTATTTTTTTCATTTTTTTGCCATGAGGTGCCATGTTGAACTTTCAATGACCAGTATGAGAGTGAGAGCAATAACACCAAATTTAACACACCTGCTCCCCATTCACACCTGAGACCTTGTAACACTAACGAGTCACATGACCCCGGGGAGGGAAAATGGCTAATTGGGCCTAATTTGGACATTTTCACTTAGGGGTGTACTCACTTTTGTTGCCAGTGGTTTAGACATTAATAACTGTGTGTTGAGTTATTTTGAGGGGACAGCAAATTTACACTGTTATACAAGCTGTACACTCACTACTTTACATTGTAGCAAAGTGTAATTTCTTCAGTGTTGTCACATGAAAAGATATAATAAAATGTTTACAAAAATGTGAGGGGTGTACTCACTTTTGTGAAATACGGTAAGTTAGTGTTAGATTGCGGATATCTGTAGATGCAGTGATTTTAATTTTAGGGTGGACTTCTACCTTAGCTTTAAATATTAAGTCGATCTTAGAGTAACTGTTGGTTATTAGTGAATAAAAGGAATAAACTCTGTAATGTGAAGTAATCTCTACATATCTGTTAACTGTAACCATTGAAGATGTCTGTTCATTGAACTCTACCGCCAATATGACATCGGCCAAACTGAGCAATGGGGGGGAGAAGGGCCTTAGTCAGGGAGGTGACCAAGAACCTGATGGTCACTCAGAGAGAGCTACAGCGTTTGTGGAGAGAGGAGAACCTTTCAGAAGAACAACCATCTCTGCAGCACTCCACCAATCAGGCCTGTATGGTAGAATGGCCAGATGGAAGACACTTCTCAGTAAAAGGCACATGACAACCCATCTGGAGTTTGCCAAAAGGCACCTGAAGAACTCTGACCATGAAAAACAAACTTTTCTGGTCTGATGAAACAAAGATTGAACTCTTTGGCCTGAATGGCAAGCGTCATGTCTGGAGGAAACCAGGCACCAATCCTCACCTGGCCAATACCATCCCTACAGTGAAGCATGGTGGTGGCAGCATCATGCTGTGGGGATGTTTTTCAGTGGCAGGAACTGGGAGTCTAGTCAGGATCGAGGGAAAAATGAATGCAGCAATGTACAGAGACATCCTTGATATAAACCTGCTCCAGAGCACTCTGGACCTCAGACGGGGGGGGGGGGGGGGGGGGGGAAGGTTCATCATCCAACAGGACAACAACCCTAAGCACACAGCCAAGATAACAAAGGAGTGGCTATGGGACAACTCTGTGAATGTCCTAGAGTAGCCCAGCCAGAGCCCAGACTTGAACCGGATTGCACATCTCTGGAGAGATCTGAAAATGGCTGTGCACTGACCCTCCCCATCCAACTTCATGGATGGAGCTTGAGAGGTCCTGTAAAGAAGAATGGGAGAAACTGCCCAAAAATAGGTGTGCCAAGCTTGTAGCAGGCAGTAATTGGTGCCAAAGGCGCTTCTACAAAATATTGAGCAAAGGCTGTGAATACTTTTCTACATGTGATTTTTTTTTTTGTTTTTTTATTTATAATAAATTTGCAAATATTTCAAACAAACTTCTTTCACGCTGTTATTATGGGGTATTGTTAGTAGAATTTTGAGGAAAATAATGAATTTAATCCATTTTGGAATAAGGCTGTAACATAACAAAATGTGGAAAAAGTGAAGCTCTGTGAATACTTTCCGGATGCTCTGTACAAACATATATACATACACACACACACACACAAAATTGTGCTCAAAAGTTTGCATACCCCGGCAGAAATTGTGAAATGTTGGCATTAATATCGAAAATATGACTGATTATGCCAAAAAAAACCTGTCTTTTATTTAACCACCTCAATACAGGGCACTTACACCCCCTTCCTGCCCAAGCCATTTTTCAGTTTTCAGCGCTGTCGCACTTTGAATGACAATTGCACGGTCATGTTACACTGCACCCTAATTAAATTTTTATCATTTTTTCCCCACAAATAGAGCTTTCTTTTGGTGGTATTTGATCACCTCTGCGGTTTTTATTTATTGCGCTATAAACAAAAGAAGAGGGACAATTTTGAAAAAACACAATATTTTTTACTTTTTGCTATAATAAATATCCAATTTTTTTTTTTTTTTTAAACAATTTTTTTCCTCAGTTTAGGCCGATATGTATTCTTCTACATATTTTTGGTAAAAAAAAATTGCAATAAGCGTATATTGATTGGTTTGCGCAAAAGTTATAGCGTCTACAAAATAGGGGATAGATTTATAGCATTTTTATTATTTATTTATTTTTTACTAGTAATGGCGGCGATCTGCAATTTTTATTGTGACTGCGATATTGCGGCGGACACATCGGACACTTTTGACACATTTTTGGGACCATTCACATTTATACAGCGATCAATGCTATAAAATTGCATTGATTACTGTGTAAATGTGACTGGCAGGGAAGGGGTTAACACTAGGGGGCGCTCGAGGGGTTAATGTATGACCTAAGGAGGTGATTCTAACTGTGGGGGGAGGGGACTGACTGGGGGAGGTGACCGATCGCTGTCCCTATGTACAAGGGACACGCCATCGGTCTCCTCTCCTCTCTGACAGGACGTGGATCTGTGTTTACATGCACAGATCAACGGTCCTGCTCTGTTACCCGGCAATCGCGGGTGCCCGGCGGACATCGCGGCCGCCGGGCACGCGCAACGGGTCCCGAGCGACGCAGTGGGGACACGCACGCGCGCCCCCTAGTGGCTCGGGAGGGCAAGGACGTCATATGACGTCCTCCCAGAACAACAGAAGCCTCGTCCCGCCGTCATATGACGGTGGGCGGTGGCTTAGTGGTTAAGCATAGCAATCACATGAAGCCATTTATTATCACATAGTTTTTGGATCCTTTTTAACCACTTCCCGACCAGCGCACGCCGATGTACGTCGGCAGAATGGCACGGCTGGGCAAATGGATTTACAGGTACGTCCATTTGAATTCCCTGCCATGCCATTGCGTGCGCGCGCCGGCCGGCCATACCCGCGATCGCCTCATGGAGAGGACGAACGGGGAGATGCTGATGTAAACAGCATCTCCCCGTTCTGCCTAGTGACAAGTGTCACTGATCACAGCTCCCTGTCATCGGGAGCAGTGATCAGTGTAGTGACACACACAGCCCATCCCCCCTACAGTTAGAATCACTCCCCGCCCCCTAGTGGTTAAAATATTTAACCAAAAGGGACCCCAGGGATTTTGTGGGTGGGAGGGAGATATGAAGTATAGGTATATACAAAAGTGAAAGTCATCAAGGTATAATAAAAGAAATAGTACTTTATTCAAAATTGCACAAAAATAGAAAATTTAAAAACAATGAGGTATGCAATAACTGCGATTGATCATAGACATAAAGGTTCTACTGGTGAAGAACTTATATATGAATGATACATATAGAAAAATCCAACATGTTTCGGAATATTTTAAGATGTAAATTCCTTCTTCAGGGATTTTCTGTGCAGTTGGAATATGTAGTCTGCAAAATGTATAAAAACGAAAACATACTAAACCCAGGTGCACAAGTAATAAACATATACAATCTAGTGGGCATATATATGTTAATTAGGGGGCTTGGAAAAATTGAGGAGAACCACATAGGGTAATAAAACACCAAAAAAGACTTACTAGTTTACACCGATTAGAGTTGTTTGTAAGAATCAAAGAGGATAAAATGTTGAAAGATGATACTCTCGGTTCTGGTCTCCCAGGTTGTGAAGTACAAACGGAGGAGGTGAAGCAGTTTGGAATCTCAATCCATATATTTGTAAAGTTGGCAGACCATATTGAAGTGATTCACTCCAAGTAAATTACATAGATGGCCTC
Source organism: Aquarana catesbeiana (assembly GCF_042186555.1). Classification (NCBI taxonomy): domain Eukaryota; kingdom Metazoa; phylum Chordata; class Amphibia; order Anura; family Ranidae; genus Aquarana; species Aquarana catesbeiana. Next base: position 762,405,082 of record NC_133324.1, read on the forward strand.
ATCGCAGCAGGCAAGGTCATAGGAAACATAGCCCCCGTAGTGGTTAACCCCTTCGCTGCCAGTGTCATTTACACAGTAATCAGTGCATTTTTAATCGCACTGATCGCTGTATAAATGACAATGGTCCCAAAAATGTCCGACATGTCCGCCATAACGTCGTAGTCACGATAAAAATCGTTGATCGCCACCATTACTAGTAAAAAAAAATTATTAATAAAAATGCCATAAAACTATCCCCTATTTTGTAAACACTATAACTTTTGCGCAAACCAATCAATAAACACTTATTGCGATTTTGTTTTTTTACCAAAAATATGTAGAGGAATACGATCGGCCTAAACTGAGGGAAAAAAAATGTTTTATATATTTTTGGGGGATATTTATTATAGCAAAATGTATGTGTTTTGTGCAAAGAATAAAAATCGCAGAGGTGATCAAATACCACCAAAAGAAAGCTCTATTTGTGGGAAAAAAAGGACGTTAATTTTGTTTGAGAGTCACGTCGCACGACTGCGCAATTGTCAGTTAAAGCGACGTAGTGCCAAATCGCAAAAAAGTGCTCTGGTCAGGAAGGGGGTAAAATCTCCCGGAGCTGAAGCGGTTAAATCATAATAGAAATCACCCAAATGGCCCTGATAAAAGTTTACATACCCTGGAATGTTTGCCCTTGGTACAGACACAGAACGTGGCACACACAGGTTAAAATGGCAATTAACGGTTACTTTCCCACATTTGTTTTTTTTAAATCACAGTTAGTGTCCGTGTATAAATAGTCAATGAGTTTGTTAGCTCTCACATGGATGCAGTAAGCAGGCTAGACACTGAGCCATGATAAGGTAGAAAAGAACAGTCAAAAGACCTGCGTAAGAAGGTAATGAAACTTTACAAAGATGGAAAAGGATATAAAAAGATATCCAAAGCCTTGAATATGCCAGTCAGTACTGTTCAATCACTTAATAAGAAGTGGAAAATTTGGGGATCTCTTGATACCAAGCCAAGGTTAGGTAGATCAAAAAAGATTTCATCCATAACTGGCGGAAGAATTGCTCAGGATACAAAGAAAAACCCACAGGTAACCACAGGAGAAATACAGGCTACTCTCCAAAAAAGACGGTGTGGTTGTTTTCAACGATACTTGAGCTCCATGGTTAACCCCTTCATGACTAAGCCTATTTTTGAAATTTGGTGTTTAAGTTAAAATCTGTATTTTTTGCTAGAATATTACGTAGATCGCCCCAAACGCTATATATATTTTTTTAGCAGAGAATAAAAAGGCGATTGTTGCAATATTTTATGTCACACGGTATTTGTGCAGCTGTGTTTTAAACGCAACTTTTTGGGAAAAGGGACACTTTCATGAATTTAAAAAAAAAAACAAACAGTAAAGTTAATGTAAACATCCCTTGTGACAGTAATAGGTGGTGACAGGTACTCTAAAAGACCCCCGATCCCTCCTTTGCACTTCAAAGTATTCAGATTGCCGAAAACGGCGATTCTGAATACTGTATATTTTTGGCAGCCGAGTAAACGGGAAGTGACATCATGACGTCGCTTCCGTGTTTACGATTAGGAAGCTTTCACATTGGAGTGAGAGGAGAGGCTTTTTACAGGCGCTATGCTGGCGCTATTTTTAGTGCCTGTAAAGCGCCTCAGTGTGAAAGCAGCCTTATGCCGCTTACACATGACCGGTTTTGCTGTCGGAATAAACGCCGAAGGTTTCTCCGACAGAATTCCATTCAAGCAGTTTTGCCTACACACGGTCAACCCGAAGTCCGACGGTCCAGAATGCGGTGACGTACAACACTAACGTCAGGACTAGAAAAAGGAAGTTGAATAGCCAGTAGCCAATAGCTTCAGTCTCTTACTTGCTTCAGAGCATGCGTCGTTTTTGGTCCGTCGGAACAGCATACAGACGAGCGGTTTTCCCGATAGGAATTGGTTCCGTCGGAAATATTTAGAACATGTTCTATTTCTAGGTCCGTCAGAATTTCCGAAAAAAGAGTCTGATGAGGCATACACACGATCGGAATAATCGATGAAAAGCTTCCGTCTGACTTTTTCTGTCGGACATTCCGCTCGTGTGTACGCGGCTTTAGTGTCAGAGTCAGATTGCCTTCTGCACTATCGCAATCTCAATGTATCTCACTGATCAGTGCTTTTAGTAGTATAAAAAAATAGACAAAAAAAAAATTCCAATATGTATAGTTTGTAGATGCTATAATTTTCACACAAACCAATCAATATACACTTATTTTTTATTACCAAAGACATGTAGTAGAAAACACTTTTGCCAAAATGTATGAAGAAATTTTATTTTGGGATATGTTTTATAGCAGAAAATAAAAAAAACAGGTGGTGATCAAATACCACCAAAGAAAGCTCTGTGTGGAAAAAACAATATAAATTTTGCTTGGGTACAGCATTGCATGACCATGCAATTACCAATTACAGTAGTGCAGTGCTGAATAGCAAAAAATGGCCTGGTCATAAAGGGGGTAAAACCTTCAGGAGCTGAGGTGGTTAAAGCAGAAATAAAGGCACCATACTTACCTCCTCTCTAACAGGTGTCAGCATCTTCTCCTGGGGGCCAGGCTTGGGGTATCTTCATTGGCCAGCTTTAGATAATGCAACTACTGTGCATGCACAAGTGTCACCCATCCAGGCACACAGGGACTATGCTGGTCATGTAAGCTGAGCTGCACAGCTCAGTGTATACTTTAACCACTTGCCTATCTGGCACTTTCACCCCCTTCCTGCCCAGGCCAATTTTCAGCTTTTGGTGCTGTCGCATTTTGAATGACAATTGTGCAGTCATGCAACTTCGTACCCATATGAAATTTTTATCATTTTTGTGTTACAGGTAGAGCTTTCTTTTGGTGGTATTTAATTACCATTGGGGTTTTTATTTTTATTTTTATTAACGAAAAAGTCTGAACATTTTGAAAAACATTTTTTTTAAAAAGCTTTCTTTGTTTCTGTTATACAATTTTGCAAATAACTAATTTTTCATCTTCACTGATGTTCTGGGGAGGCTGCACTGATGCACCACCACTAATAAGCTGCACTGATAAACAGTGCAAATTTCCCCTGTTACAGAATCGCCGGTTATCAGCTTTCCTCTCAGACAGTGATGAGGAAAGGAAATGCCGATAACCAGCATTTGTTTACATGTGATGAGCTGTGAATGCACACAGCTGATCACATAGTAAAGGACCGCTGTGATTGGCCCTTTACCTCAATCTGTGATCAGCTGTGTCCGAAAGACACCACAATCACAAAGGTGACTCTGAGGGTGTGCGTGGGGAGGGGGGGGCAGAGGTCAGAGGAGAATGACCAGACTGGTTTGAGATGATAGAAAGGCAACAGTAACTCAAATAACTACTCGTTACAACCAAGGTATGCAGAATACCATCTCTGAACACAACAGCTTGAACCTTTAAGCAGATGGGCTACAGCAGTAGAAGACCACACCGGGTGCCACTCCTGTCAGCTAAGAACAGAAAACTGAGGCTACAATTCGCACAGGCTCACCAGAATTGGACAATAGAAGACTGGAAAAACATTGCCTGGTCTGATGAGTCTCGATTTTAGCGGGGACATTCAGATGGCAGGGTCAGAATTTGGCGTAAACAACATGAAAACATGAATCCATCCTGCCTTGTATCAACAGTTCAGGCTGGTAGTGGTTGTGTAATAATGTGGGGGATATTTTCTTGGCACACTTTGGGCCCTTTAGTGCCAATTGAGCATCATTTAAACACCACAGCCTACTTGAGTATTGTTGCTGACCATGTCCATCCCTTTATGACTACAGTGTACCCATCTTCTGATGGCTAATTCAAGCAGGATAATGCACCATGTCACAAAGCTCAAATCATCTCACCACTGGTTTCTTGAACAAAAAGTGTAGCTGCTGACTTTTAATAATCAGACACTCACCTGTCCCACGGTCCAGCGATGTGGGTGCAGGAAGCCCCTCTCCTCTCCACAGCACCGGCATTCTAACTGTGGGCTCCCGCGATGTGAATGGCCGGGCAATCTTCTGGGACCTGTGACATGTCCCAGAAGATTGCAGGGAGGGAGGGGGTGGAAGTGGGAGCTGGGTGCTTGTAAAAACTGGGTACCCCCCCCCAAAAAAAAAATGACATGCCAAATGTGGCATGTCGGGGGTCACCAGCATTTAAAGCGGAAGTTCCATTTTTGGGTGGAACTCTGCTTTAACCTTAACCGCTTGCCGACCAGTGCACGACAATATACATTGGCACACTGGCACAGCTGCGCAAATGGGCGTACAGGTACGTCCCTTTTAAGACGTGGCATTGTGGGCGCACCCGATGCGTACTCCGTGACCGTGGGTCCCGCGGACTCGATGTCCGCCGGTGTCACGGAGCGGCAGAATAGGAAGATTCCTATGTAAACAAGGCATTTCCCTGTTCTGCCTAGTGACATGACAGAGATCTCCTGCTCCGTCATCGAGAGTGATCGCTGTCATGTCAGTAGTAGCCCAGCCCCCCTACAGTTAGAATCACTCCCTAGGACACACTTAACCCCTTGATCGCCCCCTAGTGTTTAACCCCGTCACTGCCAGTGTCGTTTACACAGTAATCAGTGTATTTTTATAACACTTATCACTGTATAACTGTCTCTGGTCCCAAAATAGTGTAAAAAGTGTCCGCCATAATGTCGCAGTCACGTTAAAAAAATAAATAATCGCAGCTCGCCACCATTACTATTAAAAAAAATTTATAATAAAAATGCCATAAATCTCTCCCTTATTTTGTAGACGCTATAACTTTTGCGCAAACCAATCAATATATGCTTACTGAAAATGTTTTTTTATGAAAAATATGTAGAAGAATACATATCGGCCTAAACTGAGAGACATTTTTTTTTTTATGTATTTCTTGGGGATATTTATTATAGCAAAAAGTAAAAAAATATTGCTTTTTTTTCCCCAAAATTGACGCTTTTTTTTTGTTTATTGCGCAAAAAATAAAAACCGCAGAGGCGATCAAATACCACCAAAATAAAGCTCCATTTGTGAAAAAAAAGGACGTCAATTTTGTTTGGGTGCAACGTCGCACGACCACGCAATTGTCAGTTAAAGCGACGCAGTGCAGAATCGCAAAAAGTGCTCTGGTCAGGAAGGGGGTAAATTCTTCCGGGCCTGAAGTGGTTAAAGTACATTTTCTCCCTTCAACAGTTTGCTGAACGCACAGCAAAAAAAAAAAACGTGCCAAAGAAAACGGTTGTTGAAATGTTTGCAACTACGAAAACGTCTCTTCTAGTTCACCCCAGTGGTATGGGGTGTGGTATAGTGGGGTGGTGAGGTGAGGTGTAGTGGCATGGTGAGGTGTGGGGTGAGGTGAGGTGAGGTGTGGTGTGTAGTGAGGTGGTGAGGTGAGGTTTAGTAGGGTGGTGAGGTGTGGTGTGAGGTTAGGTGTGGTGAGGTGTAATGGGGTAGTGGGGTGGTGAGGTGAGATAGTTGGTGAAATGAGGTGAGGTGTAGTGGGGTGGTGAGGTGAGGTGTAGTGAGGTGTGTAGTGGGGTGGTGAGGTGAGGTGTGGTGAGGTGTAGTGGGGTGGTGAGGTGTGGGGTGTGGTAAGGTGTAGTGGGGTGGTGAGGTGGTTGGTGAAATGAGGTGTAGTGGGGTGGGGTGGTGAGGTGAGGTGTAATGGGGTGATGTGGTGGTGAGGTGAGGGGTGTGGTGAGGTGTAGTGGGGTGGTGAGGTGGTTGGTGAAATGAGGTGAGGTGTAGTGAGGTGAGGTGAGTTGTGGTGAGGGGTGTGGTTGGTGAAATTAAGTGAGGTGTAGTGGGGTGGTGAGGTGAGGTGTGGGGTGTGGTGAGGTGAGGTGTAGTGGGATGGTGAGGTAAGGTGAGGTGGTTGGTGAAGTGAGGTGAGGTGTAGGGGTGAGTTGTGGGGTGAAGTGGGTTGGTGAGGTGAGGTGTAGTGGGGTGGTGAGGTGAGGTGGTTGGTGAAATGAGGTGAGGGAGGGGAGGTTTATAGATTGGCTGAAGACATTATATAGAGGGGCTGAGAGCTTCCCACTGGTTAATGGTTGGGTTGGACTGCCTGTTGAAGTTTGGCTCTGGTGTGCGCCAGGGATGTCCTCTGAGCCCCCTGTTACATGTATTCGCAATCGACCCCTTCATAAGAAGGCTAGAGAGTGGATCTCTGTGCAAGATGCCTTTGGGCATTGCTGGTGTGCCGCCTTTGAAGGTCGTGGCATATGCCGATGATGTGTCTGTTATTGTCTCTGGGACAGAGGAGGCGCAGGAAGTGGTCTCTATGATAGACCAGTACACAGACGCTTCTGGTTCTAAAGTCAACCATGAAAAGAGTGAAGTTTTCTGGATGGGTGAGGAGGGTGAAAGCTTCGAACTTCCGGATGCCTTCCCAGAGCCCCAGCAGGAAATTAAAGTGTTGGGCATCAAATTTGGTCCTGGTGACTATGGTCATCGAAATTGGGAAAGCAGGTTGGTGTGTGCCAATGCCAAAGTAGCAAGCTGGAAGAAATGGAAGCTTTCCTTGAGGGAAAGGGTTGACTTGATCGAAACGTACCTGGTCCCAATCTTTTTATATGTCAGCTTCGTCTGTATCTTGCCAGCATCTCCCTATGCAAGGGTGTACAGCTGTTTTTTCCAACTGATATGGGGAAGTAGGCTGAACCTGATCAAATGCAATGTAACTTATCTGTCTAGGCGGGAGGGTGGTCTAGGAATGGTCAACCCAATAGTTTCTTTTCTCTGCTCTTTTTAAAGTACAATCTTGGTAACATGCTAGCAGAGAACCCACCGGGATAGGTGGGCATTTTTCAATCTTGTTTTAGGCCTTTTCTGCGATGCTGGGAAGATGGCGGGCCAGTGAAAAGTCTGAGAGTCCGACATGGCAAGCTCCCGGCTTATGTTGACCCATGTCTGAAAATACTTCAGCAGTGGAGGATATCAAGTCCCTCCCCAGGAAGCTTCTGTAGAAGAGAATTTTGAGCTCTGCTTTCAGTGTGTCACTGGCCTTAAGGGATTGCCCAGGCTCTGTAATGAGGGAGGGGTTGAATTTAATCAATTTAGAAAGAATCCCCTTGAAGTTTAGGGATCAAGCCTGGCTTGCTTTCCATGGAAGGCTCTATGTCAGAGGGAACTTGAAGCATCGCCCTGTGGATGATCGGGTGGGGAGGGCTCTTGGCATCCCCTTTTTCTATCGCATGAGTTATGCGGAGTGGGTGTACGGGGCATTTCCAACTCGCTGGGATTTTGATACACTGTTTTTAGTTAGTATAGTTGTCCGTTACTTCACATGGAATGCACGGTGCCAGATTACCCTGCGGAAGAAAGTCCTCTCTGTTGAGGTGGTGGTGCACGATATTCTGGGTGAGGATGGGAAAATTTGGGGTCCTGAGAAGGGCGTGGAGGAATATCAGACCTGCCTTTGGTGAACTGCCCATCTCTGGGCGAGGAGCTCTTTTCTTTTTCTGTTTCTTTCACTCCCTTAGCTTTTGTTGGTTAGTATCTTCTTTTTGAAGAAGGGCTGCATGCATAATGGGTGCGGGTTTGTTTCTTGACCTCACAGTTTTGATGTCTGGTGTAGTGGTGTGAGTTGTAGTAAGATTATCCCCAATAATGACATGTTCATGATGAGTTGTTTTTGCTGTAAAGTCTTTTTTTGTTTGAGAGCAGATTTTCTATATTTATTTTCATTTATGTAAATATGTATATATTTATGTATATTATATATAGTGATTTTATGCTTATTGATTGCAAGACTTTTAATAAAGAAAAATTGGTGAAATGAGGTGAGGTGTAGTGGGGTGGTGGGGTGAGGTGTGGGGGTGTGGTGAGGTGGTTGGTGAAATGAGGTGTGGTGGTGAGGTGAGGTGTGGTGGTAAGGTGAGGTGGTTGGTGAAATGAGGTGAGGTGTAGTGGGGTGGTGAGGTGAGTGGGGTGGTGGTGTGAGGTGAGGTGGTTGGTGAAATGAGGTGAAGTGGTGTAGTGAGGTGAGGTGAGGTGGTTGGTGAAGGGAGGTGAGGTGTAGTGGGGTGGTGGGGTGGGGTGAGGTGTGGGGGTGTGGTGTGGTGGTGAGGTGAGGTGTGGGGGTGTGGTGTGGTGGTGAGGTGAGGTGAGGTGTGGTGGTGAGGTGAGGTGGTTGGTGAAATGAGGTGAGGTGTAGTGGGGTGGTGAGGTGAGTGGGGTGGTGGTGTGAGGTGAGGTGGTTGGTGAAATGAGGTGGGGTGGTGAGGTGAGGTGAGGTGGTTGGTGAAGGGAGGTGAAGTGTAGTGGGGTGGTGGGGTGAGGTGTGGGGGTGAGGTGAGGTGTGGGGGTGTGGTGTGGTGGTGAGGTGAGGTGAGGTGAGGTGTGGTGGTGAGGTGAGGTGAGGTGGTTAGTGAAATGAGGTGAGGTGTAGTGGGGTGGTGAGGTGAGTGGGGTGGTGGTGTGAGGTGAGGTGGTTGGTGAAATGAGGTGGGGTGGTGAGGTGAGGTGAGGTGGTTGGTGAAGGGAGGTGAAGTGTAGTGGGGTGGTGGGGTGAGGTGTGGGGGTGAGGTGAGGTGTGGGGGTGTGGTGTGGTGGTGAGGTGAGGTGAGGTGAGGTGAGGTGAGGTGTGGTGGTGAGGTGAGGTGAGGTGGTTGGTGAAATGAGGTGAGGTGTAGTGGGGTGGTGAGGTGAGTGGGGTGGTGGTGTGAGGTGAGGTGGTTGGTGAAATGAGGTGGGGTGGTGAGGTGAGGTGAGGTGGTTGGTGAAGGGAGGTGAAGTGTAGTGGGGTGGTGGGGTGAGGTGTGGGGGTGAGGTGAGGTGTGGGGGTGTGGTGTGGTGGTGAGGTGAGGTGAGGTGAGGTGAGGTGAGGTGAGGTGTGGTGGTGAGGTGAGGTGAGGTGGTTGGTGAAATGAGGTGAGGTGTAGTGGGGTGGTGAGGTGAGTGGGGTGGTGGTGTGAGGTGAGGTGGTTGGTGAAATGAGGTGGGGTGGTGAGGTGAGGTGAGGTGGTTGGTGAAGGGAGGTGAAGTGTAGTGGGGTGGTAAGGTGAGGTGAGTGGGGTGGTGAGGTGAGTGGTGTAGTGGTGAGGTGAAGTGAAGTGAAGTGGTAAGTGGTGTGAAAAGGTGAGGTGAGTGGTGTAGTGTGTGGTGAGGTGTTTCCTCTTCTGCATCCTCACACTCCTGACATCCAGTAAATCCTGATTGTCAGCACTGTCCGGAGTATGCGGACACAGCACAGTACATAACACCTCACCTATACACATGGACTGAGCACTGCTTAGAATCTCGCCGCGTCAAATGACCGTCTCCTCCTCCCCCCACCTATGCAGCGATAGCTCCGTTAACCCTTTCATACACTGTCAAGCGAATTTTAACTCGAAGCGAGTGTTCACCGCGCCGCATCCTGTCGGCTCCGAGTCCAAATACAACAAAACGCTAAACGACAAGCGCTTCCTTCCCGCGCCTCAGATTTGAAGGCCGGTGCTGTTACCCTAGCAACCACCCTAGCTTCCAGCTCCGCCCCCTTAGCGAGCACTTCGTCGGACATGTAACAAACGTAGTCCCTTCTTGGGGGTGTGGTAATGGTGACAAGGACCAGCCCCGGATGCCGATTGGTTACTAGTCCGAGTCTGCTTAGGCTCACTCCATGCCGGCTTCCAATAGAAACCGAAGCCGCTCCCGTGACGTCGGTAGTGCGTAGCAGTGGTGGCCAATCGCAGGCCGGGAAAGACATCGCTCGGTGTTTGCGTGACAGCTGAGCATTCTCTGTCCTGGTGCTGAAGAGGAAAAAGTTCAACATATAAAGAGGAGGGAAGGGTGCAGAGCGTTGACAGACTGCCGGCGTCCTGAGGAAGGTGAGCGCTTCCATCCTTCTATAATACACTACTGTATAATAGTATTATTATGATATAGATCATTATATATGTATATTAGAATCATACATATAACAGGAGATTTACTAAGACTGGTGCACACAGAATCTGGTGTGCATAGCAACCAATGGGCTTCTAGGTTTTATTATCAAAGCTTAATAGGACAAGCTGAAGTTAGAAGCTGATTGGTTACTATGTAAGGCTCCAGTTTTAGTACATCTCCCCCATAGAGCGACCGAGCACCCCTAGATCGACTTAGAAGGGGTGAACAGACAAAAAACATCAATCATTTACAATCATCATACAATCGCTGCCCACATATCAATATGCATGTTTATTATTTGTGATCGTTTAATTAGAAACAAACATCCAGCTTGTATTTCATTGCATTTTTATTAGACATATAGTGTGCATATTTATTAGTAGATGATTGTGTGTTTATATATATATATATATATGTATATAAAATATAGACACTGGCACAGTAAAATAGGTATTGTGTGTATGAATTTAAATATATATACAGTATGTGTGTATAGATAGATAGCTATGTACACCCAGTAGAATGTATATGGGTATTGTGTTATATAATGTGTTAGGACAAGGACTGCCCCGGATGTTGCTGTATTCTCTATAATGACAATAGTATATATGTGTTTGTTGCAGACTCCCCTGAAAACCCCATTGCTCTGTCACTCTTCATGTACTAAGACTCCTCGATGGCTTCCAACGACAGCATCCTCAGCTCGGCATACCTTGCTGTTGAATACATTGACTCTCTCCTGCCAGACAATCCTCTACAACGACCATTTAAACATGCCTGGATCTACATGCTGGACAACTACACCAAGTTCCAAATTGCCACATGGGGATCCCTCATTGTCCATGAAGCCATCTACTTCATGTTCTGCCTGCCTGGCTTTCTCTTTCAGTTCATTCCATTCATGCAGAGGTTTAAAATCCAGCAGGTGCGTCCGTCTTTACATATCATTTTTCCTCTTTATCAATAGCTCCAGATATAATCTTTATTGCATAGTTCCATCAGTCCAGCTTGGCACAGTGTAAGTTTGTATATCTTATACCTGAAGGACCTCGGGGGAAGTTGAGAATCACTGTAGTAGTCAATGCTACTACAGTCAAAGCTCCGATCTTTTCAGGTTTCGGATAGGTTCACACTTGTGTGGGTGGTTGCAGCTGCATATTCACACCTGTTTTCACGGCTGTCACCTCCTGCACCGAAAATCGCTCTGCCACTCAGGAGATGCTTAGGGGGGTGCCATTAACCCTAATGGCACCCACACACTGGGTACCGCCCTTGTGGTTTCACATGGGCCTGTGTTTTCGGAAAAGGTACAGGGACCTTTTCCCTGCATTATCTGAAGGCAAAGCAGTCCATTTAAATGAATGGGCTGCTGTGCCCATACAAAATGCATCTCACAGAGCTGTATAAGTGTCAACCTAGCCCAGTGATGGCGAACCTTGGCACCCCAGATGTTTTGGAACTACATTTCCCATAATGCTCATGCACTCTGCATTGTAGTGGAGCATCATGGGAAATGTAGTTTTAAAACATCTGGGGTGCCAAGGTTCACCATCACTGACCTAGCTTTACAGGTCAGGGCTTACCTTCTGCACATTGACCACGGGGTTTCACTTGCTTGCCATTGTTGCTATTCCTGGAACACCTTGTATTGGAGAACTGAGATGGTGATTTAACAATCTCCACCTTGTCCAAACTGAGAACTCCTTATATCCATTGAAAAAAATATACAAGGCATTCTGTTAATGGCAGCAGTGCTGAGTAGGGATGAGCTCCGGCGTGTTCGCATGGCGCACGTGCCGAGCCCGCCAGGAAGTCGGCACGGGGCAGCGCTAATCACAAGCAGTGAGACATTTCCCGATGTGCGGCTGCAGAGATCGGGAAATGTCTCCCTGCCTGTGATTAGCGCTGCGCCGTGCCGACTTCCTGGCGGGCTCGGCACGTGCGCCATGCGAACACGCCGGAGCTCATCCTTAGTGCTGAGCGAGCGACCCCTTGAGGTCACTTCGTAGAGAGGAATGCACACAGGACCCAGTAACCGACTACTACGGTGATTGTCAGCTTCCACAGTAGCCCAGCAGGTATGAGATATGCCCACTTACACTGTGAATGTGTGCCCTTTGCCACACCCGTTCCCCAGCCCCCCCCCCTCCCCCACGACTAATAAACCCAGAAGCGGGTTCACAGCTGTCAATCCTTGTAGCTAAGGATGTAGCAAATTAAGCACAATCTGTGCTTGATTAGCTGCAGTGGAGGTTAAGGGAAACATTGGGGGCCTCATAGACCCCTGAAGTCTCCATTAAAAGCACCTGTCACCTGCCCAAAGCTATCAGATAGGAGGGTATCACATAGCATGTTAGCCCCCTTGTGATAGCAATAATGTTAAACAAACAAAGAAAAAAAAAGATCTAAAATACTTTCAAATACACTGCATTCACTTCCATACACAACCCAATTCAAATGAGCATGGTAGGGCGAGCATTTGTATGTAAATATAAATTGCGCCAGATATGAGGTATCGCTGCAAATGGAGTGAGAGCAATAAATCTAGGGCCCGTGATTCAAGGTTAACTTCATGCAATGATATGTGATATATGAAAGCTATGGAGTCTCAAAATCCATGCTTAGTTCTTGTATAAGTAGCATGGACTTTAGGAATATGGTTGGACTTCTATTCCTTTACGTAATGATTGTTTGCTTGATATATTTCCAATAATTTACATTACCCATGCTTTCATTTCATTTTAAGCATTTATTTTTACGACATTTATAGGAAAGTTTCAAAAACAAAAATTAATAATTAGAATACTTAGGCCCCTTTCACACTTGTGCGACTTGTCCTGGGACTTGGGACTGCAAAGTCGCATGACAAGTCATACCCCTGTGATTTCCAATGAGTACCATTTATATCTGTGCGACTTCAAGTTTTACTGACTTCAAAGTAGTCCCTGTACAACTTTGGTCCGACTTTGATGCGAGTTACACAGGCATTCCCTGAAATTGCATCAAAATCGTGCGACTTTGAAGGCACGGTAGTGTGAAAGGGGCCTTACAGTGATGGTAAATAGAACCGGTCTAAGCATATCATATGATGTTATATTCCTCTTAAACTGTTTTTAATATCCTGGTATATTGATGTTCTGTAACCCATATCTGGTTATTTTTGATGGCTACCATAAGCTAATGATAGGTGACATGTGACTGTCACATAAATCTTTACCAGTATGCGGATCATTTCACTTTGCTGTGTTTGATTTCGGTGCTCAGTGTTACTTTATCTTTATAGCAGGTTATTTTTTATATACTGTACCATTGAATTTTTTAAAGCTCTTCAATGTTTCAGACAAAGAGCTCAGTAATAGCTATACATAATATGTATCTGTACTTTGTATATTGGAACTGTTGCAAATTAAGTTTATTGAACAGACCTTCACCATTAAAATGTTTAACAGCTGAACCACTTAGGGGTTTTCATGAGAGTGACTTCTTGATTAAATGCATTATAGAATGACGGGAGCATTTCAAATAGTTTACACAAGATTTCGAAATATTTGGACTATGTGAACTTTTCCACTGTGATTTTGGGTACAGGGGGTCCCCGGGTTACAAACAAGATAGGGACTTTAGGTTTGTTCTTAAGTTGAATCTGTTTGTAAGTCGGAACAGGTACATTTTTTAAGTGTAGCTCCAGCCAAAAAATCTATTTTTAAGTTTTGTAGATAGCATAGGGAAGGGTTATCACCCCTGCAACATTTGTTTTGCTGTCTGTGTCCCTGTTCAGAAGATTTCACCTCACTTTCTGTCCCAATGACAATTGGATTTTGAAAATTTGGGGTTATTAGGGAAATAAGGATAGGTGATAAAGCATCAGTGGAGACACCTTTTTCCCATATTAACTCTTACAGGAGTGAATTTCCCTTCCTAGGGGTAGATTTCCTCTCACTTCCTGTTGTCTCCCTCCGTTTGTAAGTAGGAGTCGTTTGTAAGTCGGATGTTTGTAAGTAGGGGACCCCCTGTATCGTGTATAAAAGAATTGTTCACAAGAGCCCATCATAATTTTATGATGTACCTCGGGTCTCATCTACACTGGCCACTGTCAAACCTGTGTCTATATATGCGTTTAGATGACATTTATAAATCTGTGTTATCGTTCACAATGTATGTTTACCTGGATTTAGGTGCAGTTTACCTGTGTTTAGAGAAAATAGCATTCTGTGTGTCCAGGATCCAATTATAAACACATATAAACGCAACTAAACCGTCTTTGAAACAGGAACATATAAATGTAGGGAAAAGTGATCTGGGAAGCATAAAGTTGCTTTTACTTCCCACATCACTTCTTCTGTGTTTAGAAAAGCTAAACATAAAAGTGCCAGTGTGAATGAGGCCTGAAACTGATTGGTTGCTTTGCCCATTGTTAGGAGCATTGCCAGAAATTGAAAATCTCTGATTCCCCTTTTGTCAATGTAGAGTCTAAAAGTATCGCTGTCATCTCATCCATGGAACCCCAGGGTTCCACCAGAGGTTGATAAGGCTTCCTTGACCTGAGGCTGATTTGCCTCTCATCTGAAGATGCCTCCATAGTTTAGGACCCAAACCCACTTGGTAGAGCCAGTGGCATGACACCAGTGATCTTTTTACTCTCTGCGAGGGTAGCATTCTGACCACCACTGTAAAGGGAGCATTCTTGCCACATCATCAATGTAGGGGACATTATTTTCACTGCCCCCTGATAAATTCATACACCCCAAGACCTAAAAATATTTCAAGGGTTCCTCTGGGGTGAAAAAATTAAGAAAGGCTGTCCTGGATGTAACACATACTGGCACGTGTAAAGTCAGTGGCTTTTTTTTATTTATTTTACTTTTTTTTTCAACATCTTGTGTATTGACTGTATGCTTATTACTGGCATCTCATGTTCTGATTGTATCCATATATCATTTATTATAGGACAGGCCGGAGACATGGGAAGGCCAGTGGAGATGCTTTAAAATGCTCCTGTTCAATCATTTCTGCATCCAGCTTCCTCTGATCTGCGGCACATACTACTTCACAGAGTTCTTCAACATTCCATATGACTGGAATAGCATGCCTCGATGGTGAGAGACTTTTATCAGTTTTAAAGGAAACCTAACAGAAGAGAAATGGGGGGGGGCTGCCATTGATGATCTTTCTTAAAACTGACAACGCATGGCTTTCATATTTAATCACGGTGTACACGGAATAAAAATTCTGCTGAACCAGCCAACTTTCGGTTCATGTGTACTGCTGTCTATTCAACAGAAGCTGGTCTAACAACCGGCTTTTGTTGATCGTTCATGCAGGAAAACCAACATTTGATCAGCATCCATTGGCCCCCGCTGCTGTCAATCAAATCCAGTGACATGGGAGCGGGGCCGCATCCCACTGTCAGTGTCAATGGATGCAGCAGCGGGACTTGGGAGCGAGCCTGCATGGGTGCCCCCATGGAAAGCAGCTGGATTCATTGGTTTCTATGCAGAAGTGAGCCTGATTTTGGACTTTCCAACTTTAGTAAATAAACCCCGTTGTGTACTTAAAAGTGGGGTATGCCTGTACTTATTTTCATTAATCAGTGTCTGTAAGATCTGCCTGGAGTTAACCTATAAGTGCATCCCCAAAACCAAGCTAAACAACAAGCTTGCAATAGAACTCACAAATGTGCATATCTGTTCTGTGTTAAATTCAGTGTTGAATAATAACTGGCCTGAGTACTGTAAAGGGGAATTGTAACACAGAAACTTCTGTAAAACCCAGTGCTTTCACCTCCCAGTGCAGTGCCTAGGTCTGCAGTTAATCTGAAGTTTTATGCTGGCCATACACAGGTCAATCCTCAAGCAATTCAACAACTTTTATTTAGCTTATTTTTGCACAAATGTTAAAATAGATCAAGGCAAACAACAGCATGGATGCACTCAAAATGGTCAAGATTACCTTGAAGTGTTCAATTGAAAAGTGGTTGAAATTGCCTGAAATATCAAATTTAGAAAACCGCATTCAGCGAAGAGAGATAAAATAACAAAAACAAGTATGACAACTGATGGACCCTGACAGTTCCCAGGCCATAGGGAAAGTACATGATATATAACTGTCATCCTGTAGTCAGTCCAGCACTTGTTTAAATGTGTGCATACAGTTACTAAGCTGGATACAATCTACAGTACCTTTGCTTGATCCTTAATTGTATGTTCAGTTGCAGATGTTATGTTGAGGTGAACACAGAAGAATAGACATCTACAAAACACATTCTTATCTAATATATTTCTCCAATTTTTTTTTTTATGTAGTACTATGTCCCATGTTTCTACATGCTTTGTAAGCCAGCTACGAGGTTGGAT
Organism: Aquarana catesbeiana; assembly: GCF_042186555.1. Classification (NCBI taxonomy): domain Eukaryota; kingdom Metazoa; phylum Chordata; class Amphibia; order Anura; family Ranidae; genus Aquarana; species Aquarana catesbeiana. The sequence continues at coordinate 762,421,315 of NC_133324.1, forward strand.
GGGGTGACCCACCTCCCCCCCCCCCCCCCCACTCGCCCCACCACCCAACAATGTAGCTAGCTAGCAAGAAGACAGCTGCTTCATAACTGGTGCTTCTCTCTGCTCTAAGCACTTGCCCAAGACAAGTGGTGGCAGAAAGAAGGCTGACATGCCCTATCCCTTAGCCCCTTGTCACTTTCTGCCATATTCCTATTGACATGCCCTATCCCCTGGCCCCCCTCCACTTTCCGCCATATTCTTATTGCCGCCGCTTGTTTTGGGCAAGTACCTGGAACGGAGACAAGGTTATCAAGCAGCCATGTCCTTGCAAGTACATTGCCTGATGGCCCCGGGAGAGAAAGGAGGGGGGCACCCCCTGGGGACAGAGCACTTAAAATATTAAAGTGAGAGGTCTTCTTTAAGCATAATATATTCTTGCGTGTTTTAAACTGATAATAGCGTCCGCCTTATGTTAGTAGTTACATAGGGAGTATTGCATAGAAAGTAAACTGTTTCTGTCTATGTATCAACTCCATTGCTTTGCTTTTGTGATTACAGGTATGTATTACTAGCGCAATGTTTTGGTTGTGCCGTCATTGAAGATACCTGGCATTATTTCCTCCACCGTGCACTTCACCACAAACGCATCTATAAGTACATCCACAAAGTACATCATGAGTTTATGGTAATTACAGTTTCTTGTTTCTTCAACTGAATTCTGTTTTATGAATAATATTTTCTCTTTAAATAAAGTCTGTTACTGATGGATTGGAGGTACATGGTTATAATGTGCTGTATGTGTTGCAGTCTCCATTTGGGATGCAGGCTGAGTATGCACATCCTCTGGAAACACTGATATTAGGAGCTGGATTTTTTATCGGAATCATGATTTTCTGTAATCACGTCATTCTTCTATGGGCCTGGGTTACAGTCAGACTTCTGGAAACAATAGATGTCCACAGGTAAGCAGAGTTCATATCTAATAAACATTTGCTTGTGACTTGTGCTAGCTGATTTTACTATAAAGTTGGACATAAACAGATCGAAGTTCAGCAGGCATTGGCTGAATTTCGATCAGTGTGTGGCCGTCCCTGTTTGATAGAAGTGGATTGTTAGATTGTTACTTTGTCAAACCTACAAGTTGAAACACGGTGGGGGGGATTCCTTCCTCAGTCTCATTTGTGTGGATGGAGGAATCTATTTTTTTTCCTCTTTCACCCTGCTTGCCAAATGAAAAAAAAAATACTACTCATCTAGTATCGGGGCACACCACCCCTGTGAGGGTATATCTACCTTTTTCACCCTGTATACATTTTGTGATCTGATTCTGTATTTATTAGGTATGGAATGACTTTTTATCTTGTATGTTATAGACGCTTCTACGTCTTTTTTAAGTATTACAATAAAATTCCATTTTTACCCTAAGAGGTGGTGGCCTGTTAAAGTCCCAATAAAGGGGGATCTCTTTTTCTATGATTCTTATTGGATGGAGAGCGTCTGTGAACAGCAATTTTCAAGTCTTGTCACAGATTCTCAATTGGATTGAGGCCTGGACTTGGGCCATTCTAACACAAGAATATGCTTTGATCTAAACCATTCCATTATTGCTCTGGCTGTATGTTTAGGGTTGTTGTCCTGCTGGAAGGAGGACTTCTGCCAGAGTCTCAAGTCTTTGGCAGACTCTTACAGGTTTTCTTCTAAGATTGCCCTGTATTTGGCTCCATTCATCTACCCATCAACTCTGATCAGCTTTCCTGTCCCTGCTGAGAAAAATCATCCCCACAACATGATGCTGCCATCACCATGTTTCACAGTGGGGATGGTGTGTTCAGGGTGATGTGCAGTGTTAGTTTTCCGCCACACATAGCATTTTGCTTTTAGGCCAAAAGGTTAAATTTTGGTCTCATCTGACTGCTAGCAGTGTCCCCCACATGGCTTCTCGCAAACAGGACTTCTTATGGCTTTTTTTCAACAATGGCTTTCTTCTTGCCACTCTTCCATAAAGGCCAGATTTGTGGAGTGCATGACTAATAGTTGTCATGTGGACAGATTCTCCCCCCTGAGCTGTGGATCTCTGCAGATCCTCCAGAGCTACCATGGGCGTCTTGGCTGCTTCTCCGATTAATGCTCTCCTTGCCCGGCCTGTCAGTTTAGGTGGACAGCCATGTCTTGATAGGTTTGCAGTTGTGCCATACTCTTTCCATTCTCGGATGATGGATTGAACAGTGCTCCGTGAGATGTTCAAAGCTTGGGATATTTTTTTTATAACCTAACTCTGCTTTAAATTTCTCCACAACTTTATCCCTGACCTGACCATTCCTTGGCCTTCATGGTGCTGTTTGTTTACTAAGGTTTTCTAACATACCTCTAAGGGCTTCACAGAATAGCTGTATTTTTACTGAGATTAAAGGGGGTGTCAGAGTAAAGGGGGTTCACAATTATATGCCACTTTGTGTTGGTCTATCACATAAAATCACTATAAAATAAATTTACATTTTTGGTTGTAACATGACAAAATATGGAAAATGTCAAGGGGTATGAATACTTTTTTATGGCACTGTAGAACAGTGGTCTCCAAACTGCGGCCTTTTGCTTGCTTTTATCCGGCCCTAGGGCAGTATTTCATTCACGGACATCAACCAAAGGAGCATAGTTCCTCCCAATAACACCAATGATGGAGGACCATTCCTCCCAATGGCACCAAGATGGGGCACAATCTCCCAACAACACCAACGATGGGGCACAATTCCTCCCAACGACACCAACGATGGGGCACAACTTCTCCAATGACAACAACAATGGGGCACAATTCCTCTCACTGGCACGGGCCATTGTATAATAGGTTTGGAAACCCCTGATCTAGAACAGTCTTTCTCAACCAGGGTTCTGTGGAGCCCTATGGTTCCTTAGGAGGTTGCTAGGGGTTCCTTGAGCAGTGAACAATTTCTGCCTCTCACATAATAATCACTGACAACTATCTTTTTTTTTAAGCTATCTTTAAGGCCCCTTTCACACGGACGGATAGAATGATGCTTTTAGCGCAGATTTTCTCATTTTCTACCGCAGCTAAAAGCACACAATGCTTTCCTATGGCCCCATTCACACACTGCATTTAGCGTTCTGTGCGGATAGAAAAGAACAGAATTGACTGCGTCCAGGAGCGATTTAGCGCAGCTATCCGCACATAACCGCAGGTAATCGCAGTGCACCGTTTCAGCTGCAGATAACAGCGCCGAGCTGCTCATCAGGAAAAGTGAATGATTTTTCCTTTCCTAATGAGCGTCAAGCACGGGGATCCGACTCGGATCCCCACCAATGCCCGGCACTGTTTGGTATGAATCTTGAGGGGGAACTCCACGCCAAATTTTAAATAAAAAACCGGCGTGGGTTCCCTTCGGTCTGGTATGGATGTTAAGGGGAACTCCCTACACCGAAAAAATGGCGTGGGGCCCCCCCCAAAATCCATACCAGACCCTTATGTGAGCACGCAGCCCGGTCGGTCAGGAAAGGGGGTGGGGACGGGCGATAAGGGGTCCCCCAGATCTCTGCCCCCCACCCTATGTGAATAAGTATGGGGTACATCATACTCCTACCCATTCACCTAGGGAAAAAATGTCAATAAAAAAACACTACACAGGTTTTTAAAGTAATTTATTAGACAGCTCCGGAGGTCTTCTTCCGGCTTCGGGGGTCTCTCCAGTTCTTCTCCGCGCTCTCTGGGTCTTCTGCCGGGCTCCTCCGCTATCTTCTGCTCTTTTGCCGCTCTTTTGCTAGCGGTGGCCCGGACTTTTGCCTTCTGCCTTCTTCCCTCTTCTCTTCTTCTGATGTTGACACAACGCTCTCTCTGGCTGGAATGCTCTCTGAGCGCTCCGATGTGACTTATATAGGCAGTGACCCCGCCCCCTTATGCCGTCACAGTCCCTGGGCATGCAGGGACTGTGAAGTTTTAGGGGGCGTGGTCAACATCACCCGGTTATATAGGCGGGGTCACCGCCTATATAAGTCACATCGGAGCGCTCAGGGAGCATTCCAGCCAGAGAGAGCGTCGTGTCAACATCAGAAGAGAAGAGGGAAGAAGGCAGAAGTCTGGGCCACCGCTAGCAAAAGAGCAGAAGATAGCGGAGGAGCCCGGCAGAAGACCCGGAGAGACCCCCGAAGTCGGAAGAAGACCCTCGAAGCCAGAAGAAGACCTCCGGGGCTGTCTAATAAATTACTTTAAAAACCTGTGTAGTGTTTTTTTTTTATTGACATTTTTTCCCTAGGTGAATGGGTAGGGGTACGATGTACCCCATACTCATTCACATAGGGTGGGGGGCAGAGATCTGGGGGCCCCCGTATGAAAGGGGGCTCCCGGATTCCGATAAGCCCCCCGCCCGCAGACCCCGACAACCAACGGCCAGGGTTGTCGGGAAGAGGCCCTTGTCCTCATCAACATGGGGACAAGGTGCTTTGGGGTGGGGGGGCCGTGGGAGGGCGCCCCCCTCCCTCAAAGCACTCACCCCCCCATGGTACGGTTCAGGAGGGAGGGCGCTCGCCCGTCCCCACCCCCTTTCCTGACCGACCAGGCTGCGTGTTCGGATAAGGGTCTGGTATGGATTTTGGGGGGGACCCCACACCGTTTTTTCGGCGTAGGGAGTTCCCCTTAACATCCATACCAGACCGAAGGGCCTGGTATGCTCTTGAAGGGGGAACCCACGCCGTTTTTTTATATAAAATTTGGCGTGGAGTTCCCCCTCAAGATTCATACCAAACAGTGCGAGTCGGTACCCTGTCGGGTTGCCATGGAAATGGCAAACCGCAGCTAAACGCAACCGCAACTAATCGCACTGTGCAAATGCAGCTGATCGCAGTGCCTGGAGTCTTGAATTGCACAGGAAAAAAAACATGCTTTTAACTGCGGCAGAATAGCCATCTGTGTGAAAGGCGCCTAAGAGTGGGATTCTTCCCAGTCACCATGACACTAATGTACCATTGGATTAAATTAGAGTCATAGATAAAGGAATTTTTGGCAGGGGTTCCTTGAAACTGAAAAGTTATTTCAAGGGTTCCTCAATGTTAAAATGATTGAGAAAGGCTGCTCTAGAATGGATAATTACAGAATGTGGCCCTTTTTTTATTATAACCCTGAATAGAGACGATACATATAAAAATGAAATGCTTTCTATTTTGAGTATGTAACATAACTATTAAGATTTGGCCTTTAGGTCTGCATTGGATACAGTCAGCCATGCTGAGACAGATGTGAGGGCAGAAGATGATGCATATTAGAACCAGCATTACTTTCTTGTTATAGTGCATGTGTAGCTTCAGAGACAGGATAACTAGCCAGAATATGTTTTTTTTTGTGTGCATTTAGACAAATTTTACTGATGTCACAAGAGAAATGAACCTTGTATTATATGATTAATATATCATTTGATGAACTGTCAATCATCTAACTTAACATTAATCTGTTCTGTGAATTGCCTTTGAAATAATACATCCATATCTTTTTCAGTGGTTATGACATTCCTCTAAATCCATTACACCTGGTCCCATTTTATGCCGGCGCCCGTTTCCATGACTTTCATCACATGAATTTCATTGGTAACTACGCATCAACATTCACATGGTGGGACAAACTCTTCAACACAGACTCTCAGTACAACAGTTATAGAATAAAAGTCAAGACACAAGATGCAAAGAAGACCAAATAATTTATTTTTTAAACGCTGCTTAATATTCTAGCATTCAGATCATGCAATGCTCTTAATAAATCCTCACAGCTATCACAGATGGAAGAAGACACGGACTTGTATGCAACTTGTCTGCAGAAGAGTAATGTGTGTGGAAACCAGCAACAAACCGATTGTCACCTGCCAGCATTCAGATGTCGCATTGGCCTTAAAGTCAAACTGAGAACCCCAAGTGACCCAGAACTCTTTAGACACAGTCGATAGCTACTTGCCATGTGCAACTTTTCAAAAGGATATAGAGACTGCAAGAATGGTTCTTTTCTTGCCTTCACTTTGGTGATGGCTTTGTTCATATAAAAGTGAAATGCTTGATTTTATTTTTTTACATAATACATGTTATAATTATTTAACATTTTTTCACAGTCGAGAATGGTGTCTTCTCCACTGTGGCAATCACTTTGATTCTCTATTTTTGTTGATGGTACAAGTTTTTCCAGGAATTTACACCTTACCCTGCTCACAGTGCTGTTTTAGCTGTTGTAAATCAGGGCCTCCCTCAAACTGAATTATTTGGCTCATTTAATACTGCAACGAGCAGCAACCAGTTGGCAAATATTTGTCACAATTCTTATTTCTGTAAACCGAGAAATTTTTTTATTATGGTTGCTTTTTGCATTTCCATTACCTTTAAGCATAGACCAGAGACGTATACAGTGGAACTGTAGTTTGGTGCTTCTGTTACCTGCATCTATTGCATGTAATAAATGGTTTTGTAATGATTGGTCATCGAATGTGGTGATCGAGATCTCATAAGAACTGTCGACCACAGGGAATGTCCTGCACTGCTGAAGTCATCGTTGGGCTGTCTCAATCCATAAAATAGAAGCATACCCCCTTATCAGAAATGGCAGCACAGGGATAGCTCCACAGTGGGCTGTTACAGTTCAGGTTTACATGCACAAAGCTCAGATTCAAAAAAAATATGTCATTCAAGCTGCTTATATTAATTTAGGATGTGCTGCTTTTGGTGGATGGGTTTTATGTTGCACTTTTATCTTTTCATTTAAAAATAGTGTTGGTACATAAAAAAGGCTTTTCAATATATGTCAAAATGACCGTACATTGTTGTAAAGGCCACAAGCTTAAACTGCTTTGGTGTTTCTTGCTCCCAATGCAAACTAACAGCACAATTGACCACCTTTCACCCTTCATTTTCCACTCAAAAAGAATGGATGATCAATTTGCAATGGTTAGCCCGATCATCTGATATAATTTCCTGGTACAGTTTGGCATATCTGCATATTCGTGGAGAAAGCAAGGCTCATTGCTTAAGACGTGGCTGTGTTGATATCCTGCTTTGCTTGGGAACCTTACATCAAATTAGATTGATCATGGGTTTTCTTTTTTGGCTGTACACGGGTCAAATTTTATAGTTTTATAGTCATTTTCGGTTGACATACCAACAGCAAGATGGCTAATGTTCAACTGACCTGTATGTGCCTGGGACTGGTCATAAATAGCTCCAAACCTGCAGTGCATTAAGTGAATGTGTGAGATTCAGGCTGTTTGCATGTTACCCAAAAGGGATAATGAATAATTTCACCATCAGAAGCCTTCATTATCACACACAGATCTTCAGATTAGTTGACAATCTCTTTGTGACAGAAGCCAATTAGAAGAAACATGCTAAGCACATCATGTGTATATTACACATTATCATCCGAGTCACACTGAGGATCACAGCAGGTTCGAGAAAACGTAAATGCCTCACTGCCTAGTCTCTCTGAGACATTTTGTTGCGTTTAATATGCTTATTTGGCCACCCTAATATTGAGAGCCTCTGATCCATACCCCTTAAAGATAGTCAGCACTTACAGTTTGTTAAATCATCTTTAACTTGTTTTCAAGTCATTTTTTTCTGTTTTGTAATGGTGAAATAAAATGTTAATCAATCCCTGGTTTCTGTGCTTTTGTTTGTAATTGTAATACTAATGTAAAAGGGCTTTAACTAAGTACATGGTAACTGGTCTCCTCAGTCTTTGGAGAACTTTGTCAAATATTTCAAAAGAGCCCCTTCACCTTTCTCCGTTTGTCTTGCTCCCTCAATAGAGGAAGGCAATACAAAGATACAGGTGGTCCTCTAAAGATTTCATCATTGAAGAATGTTGCATACCATAAACAACTCATTCATTTAATGTTGGTCAGTGTTTTGCACTAGGGAAACACAAGGGGGCGCCAGACTAAGTGCAGTATTAAGATCAACTTTGTTTATTAAAAAGACAGTGAGCAACTCTCACGTGTGTATACATAAGCAGTCATATCTAATAGTCCATAACAGAGCACGGGGATCTCTCCTGGAATCCTGGAAGTCCCGGTGCAATGCGGCATTCGTCCTGGCCCAGTCTTGCCTGCTTATCTATACACACACATGTGAGTTGTTCGTTGCCTTTTGATTAAAAAAAGGGGGGGGGGTCCTAATACTGCGCTTAGTCTAGCGCCCCCTAGTGTTTCCCTTTTGTCTTTCCACTGAGTCTCTGCTTCGCTCTATGGGGTACTGCCCCTTCTGCTATAGAGCCATCTTCATATGGAACTTAGAATTTATGGAGTTTTTCTATGGACTTTTAGTGTATATTATTTATTAGATCTATTACGGTACTTAGATTCTCTCATCTTTCTCTGGCGCCATTTGTTTATAATATATATACTTTGTTTTGCTCTAATACATCTTTTTTTTTGCAGTGGAACATTTTCTGCTATACTTCAAGTAATCCAAAATAAATGGCCAAAAAATTTTTCATGATGCTTGACACTCATCTGTATGTTAGGAAACAATAAACACTGTCATCTTTAAAGATGATCTGTGCACAAATATATGATCAAAATAGAAGATAATATATGAAACCAAGAAATATATATTGTATGTAAGTAAATATTAAATTTTTTTTTAATTATTGTTATTATTATGGTACAATATTTTCCAACACACTGCTAGCTTCCTATTGACTCATCCCACAATAATATCCCAAAGAATAATATCAACCATCAGTATCATCGATATGAGAGGGATCTTTGAATCTCTAATGCCCTGTACACACAGGCGGACTTCTCGACCGGACTGGTCTGATGGGAGGAATCCATCGGACAATCCGACCGTGTGTGGGCTTCATCTGACCTGCAGCTGACTTTTTCGGGTGAAAATCAGATGGACTTTAGATTTGAAACATGTTTCAAATCTTTCCGACGGACTCGAGTCCGGTCGAAAAATCCGCTCGTCTGTATGCTAGTCCGACGGACAAAAACCGACGCTAGGGCAGCTATTGGCTACTGGCTATGAAATTCCTGATTTTAGTCCCGTCATACGTCATCACGTACGAATCCGTCGACTTTGGTGTGATCGTGTGTAGCCAAGTCCGTTCGTTCGAAAGTCCATCGGAAAGACCGTCAGACCTTTGATGCCAAAAAGTCCGGCCGTATGTACACGGCCTTAGACATTTTCTTGTTGTCTATAGCAATTAATCAGATTCCAAACAAAGAGTTCCTGCCAGCACACATTTAATAAGTCAAGTACTTTGTCACTTTCACCAGCAGTGGTATTTAGAGTGTTACAAAAAGTTATCCGTAGTCTCCAAAAATAATCCACACACATCCACTAAAAGTATAAAAGTTCACTGTTTCAGAAAAAATGAAAACTTAAAACTAAAATCGTCAAACCTCCACCTCCCCCTCCCCCTCCCCCAGTCCCTGCTGTACTTACATCCATGCATGGTAAGCTGTCACTGCCATTGCACTGGCTGCTTGGACACTGACAGCTCATCACCCACGGAGGTAAGAACAGCGGGGACCTTGGGGGGGGGGATAAGGAGGGTGTAAGGTGTTAGTTCACCTTTTCATTTTTTCTGAATAGGTGAACGTACTCTGTAATCAATTTTTCATTAAACCCTCTTTTATTGTTATAAGTATTTTACTGTTACTATCATACAGTATTAACCTACAGTACAGAATACAGGAATTGATTGATAGACCATGGGTTATCTGTCACTCACTACCTTCAGGTGATTGGACAATGGCAAAAGCTTTGCTGTCCCCCAGTGTCCCAATATAACCCCACCCACCCCGTAAGGCTCCAGTTTTTATTAGTGTCCTTATATGATGGACAGCTTCTCTTTTTGGAGAAGAGTTTTCTGCAATTTTTCACAAGATTTATTTTATCTCTTTTATCACTGACGCTTTTATCAAGATTTTCTGGATTGGTGACCCTCGAGTACACCTTGATAACCATACCGGCATCTTGTGGCAAATCAGGGCCAGCCGGTAAAGTTTTCTTTGGGAACTAAATCATAGATTAGGCACTCACTTTGGTGCATGGTGCAACGAGTGTAGTTAGCCCCAGGGTACTATAATTGCTTTTGGGTTCGTCCCTCCACTTCCACCCACCTGGTTGGTAATTTTGCCCTTTTTCAAGGGGGTTTTCCCATCTGTAAACAATTCCCTCCTTCTCTGCCTGAACCCATTCACCCGCTGAAGTAGGCACCTAGCCTGTACACTCCGCCTGGAGCTGAGCCAATACCTGATTTCGGTTTCATTTTTTTCTCAAACCATTGGTTACTAGATGGGTGTTAACAGTCTAACCTTTAACAGTTTTTTTGGGTATGTGGAACCTTCTTGGTGTTTTTCCCGTGGGCCTGTTGCTGTCCACCCCTTGATTATTGCTTCAGAATTCCCCCATGGTCTATGAATCTATGCTGAGTGTGTTGGGTTATTTGGGGACACTTTAGATTCAGAAAACTTTAATAATCCCAAAGGGAAATTACTGTAAAGGAAATTATTGACCAAAGGGAGAGATTTGGGGGCAGACCCAGCAAAGCTTTTGTCAGCGTCCAAACACCTGAAGGTAGTGGCATAAAACTCATGGTCTATGAATCAATTCCTGTGCTCTGTTCTGCACTCCAAGACACAATTTACTGGTATGTCTAATTTTCTCTTTTTCTTACTCCTCATAATGTCCTCTGTGAGCTCTTGAACCTTTCCTCCTTTCCATTTTGGATAGAATAAGGGAATGTTAACACCAAGGTTTATTGCCATCTGTGTCCCATTGAAGAGATATCTATTTACCTCCTATCCCATAGCCAAAACAGGAAGTCAGAGGAAATCCCTTCACAGTAAGAGAATTGCTGGTTATCACCAGGGTCACCAGAACTAATGCCCACATGAGTGCTGATTATTGCGAGCACTGTTTTTTTTCTAATGACTAATGGATTGCACAGTCATATTTATTCTACCTGCACAACTGCTCTAACAGGAAAGCGAAGGTAATATTATGAAAATGGAGGTTGTCAGTACAATCTGAATGTCTATCTGATTAAATATCTATTTTTATTACTTCAATTGGGCTTTAATGTTTTAAAAATATTTGTTTAGAGCAGTCCAGAAGCCCTGCCAGGCTCTCTCCACAGACCCCTGAGTTCACCAGGCTACCGGGGAGCCATCTGGGGCCATTAACGCAGTGCTCCTCCAGCCACCTGAAGGACAGTCCGTGGCTTCAGCCTGTACAATGGAAGCAGGGGCCATCTTGCCTTACCCGGCGGCAGTGTCACCGCCACCTCTTGGCTCTCCTGCGCCCGTCTCTCTCTTGCACCCCTGTGGTAACACTCCTGTGTGCCAGCCATCGGAGAAGATCAGAGATTCAGAAGGTGAGATGCAGCCATCTTGCTTCAATCCGGCAGACTCCCACGGCCTCCCTACATCTCCTGTACCCGTCGCAGTCCCTGCTGTACAACCCAAACTTCCTGACCGGGCAGAACAAAGCCCTAGTAGGTGATCACAAAGGGTCCCTTCTCCTTGTGTGGCGTGGGTAACGCTTGAGGCCCTGTCCACAGAACCATTGGTTCTACAGTCATCTTTCTACACCCGGATGAGATTGACTAATGTTTCCTAAGCCTGAATCGCCCCTACATTACAATCAAAGTTGCCCAGCCTTTCCAATTGCCACCTGCAGCCCTCATTGAGAGATCTTCTCTGCTCTTTCAGCCGCTTGAAGAGCAGCTCTCAGCAACAATCCTATGAGTAGCGGCCATCTTGCTACACCCCAACAATTTCTTTTTGGCCTCCCTGATTCCTATATACCCGAACCTTGCTCCATCAGGGTACAGCAGCTCCCTCTTTGGACAGTCTGTTGCCCCACAATAAAATTGAAATGCGTCTACACCTCAACCTGGGATGAAGGAGATGAGATGAGCTAAGGCCATGTTCCTAATTAAAAGGGGGCGCATGCGCGGCGAGATGCAGATCAATAACTCTGTAGGAGTTCCATCAAACCAGCGGAGATATAACGCACACCGCAGGAAGAAACTATCACAAATCACCCTAATTTCCATCACCACCCCTGCAGGACACACCAGTGCATGGTAACTATGGTAACTAAAAAAGCATTCCATAACTATAAAAGATTAGGTGTGGATATTATTTTACTGCAGGAAACCCACTTTACCACCAATAACCACCCGCAATATTTTGACAAATCTTATAGCCAGCATTATTGTACAGACTATATTTCTAAGACTCATGGTACTGCCATCTTCATAAGGAGATCACTAGTCATGGAAATACTCAACATATACAAGGACCCAGAGAGTAGATTCCTGATCCTGAAAGGCATCCTCAAAGGCCGCCAAATCACTATTGCCTCAATTTATGCCCCAAATGACACAAGCTACATTTTTCAATTTTTTTTTTTTTTTTAATTTGGCAGCAAATTCCGTACTTGATAGAATTAGAATTGTCCCATCATCAAAGGCATTCCTTAAATCTTTCCCGTTCCCTACACAACCTTCAATTAATAGATACCTGGAGAGCTCAAAATGTTGGCATAAGGGCTTATACTTTTTATTCTCATCCACATGAAAGCTATGCAAGATTAGACTATATATTTGGAACCCCAATCCTTTTAGCTAACTCATCTAAAGCTGACATACATATATGCCCTTGGTCTGATCATCACATAGTTTCATTCACTACATCTCACATAGGCATGACCCCTACTCCATATAAATGGTGTATTAATGACTCTCTATTAACAGACTCCACTATTACTCAACAACTAACACAATTAGCAGATTACTTTACTCATAATATAACTCCAGATATACCTACTAACACTTTATGGACAGCACATAAGGCAGTTATGAGAAGTCACCTAATTAATTCTGCCTCAGCCAAAAATAAATCAAAATTAATTGATATTAATACTCTAACTAAAGAATTAGACAAAATATACTACAAAAATTTGCAATCCCCATCGCCAGATTTATATAAGCAAATCCGAGACAAAAGAAGAGCTCTTGACACGTTGTCAGACACAGACACAGAAAAGGCTTTGAGATGGTCCAAAGCAAAATTCCTATTATATAGCAACTCTGCCTCTACCATGTTTGCTAGAAAGCTAAAACAATCTACAATCCCCCCACATGTCTATAAATTACGCAGTTCCAACAGAAATTTTGTCTCCCACCCTAAAGTTATGGAGATTTTCTCTGACTTCTACAAGAATTTACTGTCGGCCCCTCAATCTTCACCAAGGCAGTCTTCTCTGGATTGGCTTGGTGACATTTTTGCTTCACCACTCTGTCTGACCAGCAAATTGAAAAACTAAACGCACCATGTACCCCTATTGAAATAACTTAGATTATTAAGTCCCTAAAACCTCCACAGCACCTGGTCCTGATGGGTATTCTACCTTATATTATAAAAATCGTTCCTATATTCTGGCCCCTCACTTATCCAAATTATACAATTACATTTTACAAGGCAATAAAGTCCCAGAAGAAATGCTTCTAGCCAATATGTGTTTATTTCCCAAGCCCCATAAAGATCACACCTCACCACAGAACTTTCGCCCAATATCAGTTATAAATAATGATTTTGGCCGTTTGCTGGCGGACAGAGTGGCGGCAGTCATCACCTCATTATTCCACCCAGACCAAGCGGGTTTTATTCCAGGCAGACAGATTACAGACAATTTAAGGCTTGTCACAAATCTAATACAGGGCGCTAATTTACATGCAAACCCAGTAGTTATTCTCAGCCTTGATATCCACAAGGCTTTTGATAGCGTCAGTTGGTCATACCTGGAACCACTGCTCCTCAAATACAGTCTTTGCAAAGAGTTCATGCATGGTTTTAGAGCTTCATATCTAAACCCTCAAACTAGAATTAGACTTCCAGGAGAAAACTCAGAGTTATTTGCATTGGGTAGAGGAACTAGACAGGAGTGCCCCCTTTCCCATCCCCTTTTTTCCCTGGCCAAAAAATCCCTTGCACGTGCCATTCGAAATATTGTTAATATTAAAGGATATTCCAAAGGCCTTAAAGACTTCAAATTGAGCCTATACGCTGATGACGTTTTGCTGTTCCTTTCAGACCCCTTAATATCCCTTCCAAACCTTATCAGAGTTAGAAACATTTCAAGATCTCACCGGCCTAGGGGTTAATTTATCCAAATGTACTGCAATGCCGATAAATATGCCACAATTGTAGTGCAGAAGAGATTTTCACAGTTTGAATGACAATTACTCGGTCATGCAACACTGTACCCACATGAAACTTGAGTCTTTTTTTTTTTTCACACAAATTTCTTTTGGTGGTACAGTATTTAATCACAAGTGGGTTTTTTTGTTTTGTGTGCTATAAATAAAAAAAGACCGTACATTTTGTGAAAAATTTATACTGTTACATATCTTTGGTAAACATAACCTAAATTACTGTATATTTTTTGGTCTTTGTGAAAGTTATAGAATCTACAAACTATGGTGCCAATCACTGAAAATTGATCACATCTGATCAGGCCTTCAGTACATCAGGTGTATCTCATTTCTTGAGACACTAACAAGTCAGGAAAGTACAAATACCCCCCAAATGACCCCTTTTTAGAAAGTAGACATTCCAAGGTATTAAGTAAGTAGTAAGTTGTAATTTTTTCCCCAAAATTCTTTGCAAAATGAAGATTTTTTTTTTTTTTTTACAAAATTGTCATATTATCAGGTTATTTCTCACACACAGCATAGGCATACAACAAATTACACCCCAAAATACATTCTGCTACTTTTCCCAAGTATGTCGATACCACATGTGTGAGACTTTTACACAGCCTGGCCACATACAGAGGACCAACATTGAAGTAGCACCTTCAGGCTTTCTACGAGCATCAATGACACATCTCATTTCTCAACCACCTATTACACTTTGGAAGGCCCTGGAGCACCAGTACAATGGAATTGCCCACAAAATGACCCCATTTTGGAAAGCAAACACCCCAATGTATAATCTATGAGGCATAATGAGTCTTTTGAACAGTTCATTTTTTTCCAGAAGTTTTTGGAAAATGTGGAAAAAAAATGAAAACGCATTTTTTTTTTTTTTTTCCCACAAAGTTGTCAGTTTATAAGATATTTCTAACACATAGCATATATATATATATATATATATATATATATATATATATATATATAAAAATAATACAGTCTGCTACTCTTCCCAAGTATGGCGATACCACATAACCCATTACCCACAAAATGACCCCATTTTGGAAAGCAAACACCCCAACGTATATTCTACGAGGCATGGGCTGCAAATAGGTACTCGAGTACTCTGATGGGATGGAGACAGGTACTCGGGTACTCTGATGGCCTGGTGACAGGTACTCGGGTACTCTGATGGCCTGGTGACAGGTACTCGGGTACTCTGATGGCCTGGTGACAGGTACTCGGGTACTCTGATGGCCTGGTGACAGGTACTCGGGTACTCTGATGGCCTGGTGACTGGTATTCGGGTACTCTGAAGGGCGGTGACAGGTGCTCATATGGCCTGGTGACAGGTACTCGGGTACTCTGATGGACTGTGACAGGTACTCGGGTACTCCGATAGGTACTCATATGGACTGACAGGTACTCTGATGAACTGTGACAGGTACTTTGATGGGTGGTGACAGGTCCTCTTTATTGGGGGGGGCAATCAGTGCAATCTCCCTCTCACACACGATCGGTGTGTGAGGAGGCGAACCTGGTAACATCTCGTTACCGCGGTTTGTTGACATTTAGTGATCGGCTGTGAAAGGATCACAGCCAATCACGTGGTAAACAGCCACCGGCCAATGGCTGTTTACCAGTGTCATGACGAGCAGTGTTCCCGGGAACAGGCCGCCACACGATTGCGCACATACCCTGTTTAAATGGAGGGACGTCATATGACGCCTTCCCAGAACGAGAGCCGCGCCGCTTGGCCGTCATATGACAGCCGGCGGTTGGCAAGCGGTAAATATTTGGGCATCTTCCTTACCCCATCTTATAAAACTCTTTTTCAAACCAATTACCCACCAATAAAAAACAAATTTAAGTGCAGCGCAAATGATGATAAATGAATAAAGTCCATAAATTAAAAGAGAAATCCCTTGAGGTGAAGCCAATCCTTATATGTGAAACAGCGATCCTCTCCACTCACATATAGTATGCTTACCAGATAGGATGGACCTCTTAAATTACAGGAGGTCAAATGAGCATGGGTTCCATACAAACTGGATGGACATAGCACAGCCCCTCGCTCCGGACGCCTTTTAAAGTTTATTTTATTTATTTATTTTATTTTTATTTTTTTCTCTTCTCCATCCATCCATCCATCTTCTCGGGTTCAGCCTCTCCCGATTCAGAAGACCCCCCCATATAGGCGGTAAATCTCCTGAGGAGTGATCCATATATTGGGCCAAAAAGAAGGACAACTGTGGAAGAAAGAGGGACAAAGGGATTTGATGCCAAATGAGGGACAGTTGGGGGCTATGGAAACAGTAAAAATTGAAGCATTCCTAATTGCACTGGAGGCTCACCCATTTTATTTCCGCATTGAAGAGGTATCTGCCGGTAACTATTGAGGACAACCAGAGGGGCCGTGCTATGTCCATCCAGTTTGTATGGAGCCCATGCTCATTTGACCTCCTGTAATTTAAGAGGGCTATATGTGTGTGAGTGGAGAGGATCGCTGTTTCACATAGAAGGATTGGCTTCACCACAAGGGATTTCTCTTTTAATTTATGGACTTTATTAATTTATCATCATTTGCGCTGCACTTAAATTTGTTTTTTAGTTTGATGTATGGGCTTGGTGAAAACCTATAGTGTTCAGCTTGCATTAACCTTTTATATATTTTAGTTTGCGCTGATTGTTCCTATTTTTAGTATAATTACTGTATTTATTGGCGTATAACACTCACTTTTTCACCATGAAAATCGGGTGCAAATAGCGTGTGCGTGTTGTACGCCGATACTTCAATTTTAGCTGCCTTGGAGGGGACAGGGAGGGGAGTGGGATGAGCGCCATCAGATTACATACAGTGAGAATCTCCTGTTTACTTGGCAGCCTCTGTAATAGGAAGTCCCGTCTCCTGGGCCGCCATTGGACCACTGTTCTGTCTATCATAGGAGATTCACACTGTATGTAATCTGGCAGCGCTCGTCTCACCCCCCTCCCTGTCCCCTCTAGGCTGCAGATGGGCATCGATCAGGCTGCACTGTGGCAATGGTGAGGCTGCTGCATTGATGGCAAGGGTGAGGCTGCTGCATTGATGGCAAGGGTGAGGCTGCTGCATTGAAGGCAAGGGTGAGGCTGCTGCATTGAAGGCAAGGGTGAGGCTGCTGCATTGAAGGCAAGGGTGAGGCTGCTGCACTGATGGCAATGGTGAGGCTGCTGCATTGATGGCAATGGTAAGGCTGCTGCATTGATGGCAATGGTGAGGCTGCATTGATGTGGACTGATGAGGCTGCATTGATGGCACTTGTGAGGCTGCAGATGAGCATTGATCAGGCTGCATTGATGGCAATGGTGAGGCTGCTGATGGGCACTGACCCTTATTTTGCTTCAAAGTTCCTTATTTAAAATTTAGGTTTTTTTCCTGAAACTTCCCTCTTAAAATGAATGTGCGTGTTATATGCCTGTGCGTGTTATATGCCGATAAATACGGTACCCACCACTATTCACAAATATCAAAACACTACTAAAACTATGGTCTTATTTATCACATCTCATTTTTGGGGAGAATAACAGCTACCAAAAATGGTGATTTTACCTAAACTACTATTTTATTTTAGAGCTTTGCCCATACTGATCCATAAAAGCACTTTAGACTCCCTTTAACCACTTCAGCCCCGGAAGGTTTTACCCCCTTCCTGACCAGAGCACTTTTTACAATTCGGCACTGCGTCGCTTTAACTGCTAATTGCGCGGTCATGCAATGCTGTACCCAAACGAAATTTGCGTCCTTTTCTTCCCACAAATAGAGCTTTCTTTTGATAGTATTTGATCACCTCTGCCGTTTTTATTTTTTGCGCTATACACGGAAAAAGACCGAAAATTTTGAAAAAAAATGATATTTTCTACTTTTTGTTCTAAAAAAAATCCAATAAACTCAATTTTAGTCATACATTTAGGCCAAAATGTATTCGGCCACATGTCTTTGGTAAAAAAAATGTCAATAAGTGTATATTTATTGGTTTGCGCAAAAGTTATAGCGTCTACAAACTAGGGTACATTTTCTGGAATTTACACAGCCTTTAATTTATGACTGCCTATGTCGTTTCTTGAGGTGCTAAAATGGCAGGGCAGTACAAAACCCCCACAAATGACCCCATTTTGGAAAGTAGACACCCCAAGGAATTTGCTGAGAGGCATGTTGAGCCCATTGAATATTCATTTTTTTTGTCCCAAGTGATTGAATAATGACAAAAAAAAAAAAAAATTACAAAAAGTTGTCACTAAATGATATATTGCTCACACAGGCCATGGGCATATGTGGAATTGCACCCCAAAATACATTCTGCTGCTTCTCCTGAGTATGGGGATACCACATGTGTGGGACTTTTTGGGAGCCTAGCCGCGTACGGGGCCCCGAAAACCAATCACTGCCTTCAGGATTTCTAAGGGCGTACATTTTTGATTTTACTCCTCACTACCTATCACAGTTTTGAAGGCCATAAAATGCCCAGATGACATAAAACCCCCCCAAATGACCCCATTTTGGAAAGTAGACACCCCAAGCTATTTGCTTTGAGGCATGTTGAGTCCATGGAATGTTTTATATTTTGACACAAGTTGCGGGAAAGTGACAAATTTTTTTTTTTTTTTTTTTTTTGCACAAAGTTGTCACTAAATGATATATTGCTCACACAGGCCATGGGCATATGTGGAATTGCACCCCAAAATACATTTAGCTGCTTCTCCTGAGTATGGGGATACCACATGTGTGGGACTTTTTGGGAGCCTAGCCGCGAAAACCAATCACCACCTTCAGGATTTCTAAGGGCGTACATTTTTGATTTTACTCCTCACTGCCTATCACAGTTTTGGAGGCCATGGAATGCCCAGGTGGCACAAACCCCCCCCAAATGACCCCATTTTGGAAAGTAGACACCCCAAGCTATTTGCTGAGAGGCATGGTGAGTATTTTGCAGCTCTCATTTGTTTTTGAAAATAAAGAAAGACGAGAAAAAAATTTTTTTTTTTTCTTTTTTCAATTTTCAAAACTTTGTGACAAAAAGTGAGGTCTGCAAAATACTCACTATACCTCTCATCAAATAGCTTGGGGTGTCTACTTTCCAAAATGGGGTCATTTGGGGGGGTTTTTTGCAACCTGGGCATTCCATGGCCTCCGAAACTGTGATAGGCAGTGAAGAGTGAAATCAAAAATTTACGGCCTTAGAAAGCCTGAAGGCGGTGCTTGGTTTTCAGGGTCCCGTACGCGGCTAGGCTCCCAAAAAGTCTCACACATGTGGTATCCCCGTACTCAGGAGAAGCAGCAGAATGTATTTTGGGGTGTAATTTCACATATTCCCATGGCATGTTTGAGCAATATATCATTTAGTGACAACTTTGCGCAAAAAAAAAAAAAAAAAAAAAAAAAAAATTGTCTCTTTCCCGCAACTTGTGTCACAATATAAATTATTCCATGGACTCAACATGACTCTCAGCAAATAGCTTGGGGTGTCTACTTTCCAAAATGGGGTCATTTGGGGGGGTTTTGAACTGTCCTGGCATTTTATGCACAACATCTAGAAGCTTATGTCACACATCACCCACTCTTCTAACCACTTGAAGACAAAGCCCTTTCTGACACTTATTGTTTACATAAAAAAATAATTTTTTTTTGCAAGAAAATTACTTTGAACCCCCAAACATTATATATTTTTTTTAAAGCAAATGCCCTACAGATTAAAATGGTGGGTGTTTCATTTTTTTTTTCACACAGTATTTGCGCAGCGATTTTTCAAACGCATTTTTTGGGGAAAAAACACACTTTTTTACATTTTAATGCACTAAAACACACTATATTGCCCAAATGTTTGATGAAATAAAAAAGATGATCTTAGGCCGAGTACATGGATACCAAACATGACATGCTTTAAAATTGCGCACAAATGTGCAGTGGCGACAAACTAAATACATTTTTAAAAGCCTTTAAAAGCCTTTACAGGTTACCACTTTAGATTTACAGAGGAGGTCTACTGCTAAACTTACTGCCCTCGATCTGACCTTCGCGGCGATACCTCACATGCATGGTGCAATTGCTGTTTACATTTGACGCCAGACCGACGCTTGCGTTCGCCTAAGCGCGAGAGCAGGGGGGACAGGGGTGCTTTTTTTTTTTTTTTTTTTTTTTTTTCTTTATTATTATTATTTTTTTATCTTATTTTTAAACTGTTCCTTTCATTTTTTTTTTTTTTTTAATCATTTTTATTGTTATCTCAGGGAATGTAAATATCCCCTATCATAGCAATAGGTAGTGACAGGTACTCTTTTTTGCAAAAATTGGGGTCTATTAGACCCTAGATTTCTCCTCTGCCCTCAAAGCATCTGACCACACCAAGATCGGTGTGATAAAATGCTTTCCCAATTTCCCAATGGCGCTGTTTACATCCGGCGAAATCTAAGTCATAAAATGCTCGTAACTTCCGGTTTCTTAGGCCATAGAGATGTTTGGAGCCACTCTGGTCTCTGATCAGCTCTATGGTCAGCTGGCTGAATCACCGGCTGCATTTTCAGGTTCCCTGTTGAGACAGGAGAGCCAGAGAAAAACACGGAAGACGTTGGGGGGGGGAGGGGCATTCCCTCCCACTGCTTGTAAAAGCAGTCTAGAGGCTAATTAGCCGCTAGGATTGCTTTTACATGAAAGCCGACCGCTGGCTGAAAAGAATGATACCAAGATGATACCTAAACCTGCAGGCATCATTCTGGTATAACCACTCAAAGTCGTGAATGGCGTACCTGAAGACAAAAAAATGGTTAACAATAAAGCACAGTAAACGGTAAGGTATAAAAAATTGCATACCTGAAAAGCAAACATGATAAAACATAATAACAATAAAACATTGCAGAATAGAATACAGTAAAAAAGAACAGAACAATAGAGAGAGAGAATAGAGAGAGAAAGAACAATAAAACGACAACTATTTTTTTTTTATTTTATATTTTTGTATGTTTTTTTTTTTTTTTTTTTACACTTTTTTTTGTAACTAACTTTTATAACTGTAACCGGTTCCAGGTTCGGGTCTCTCAAAATGCGATGGCATCTTGGGAGACCCTGTGAAAGTGTGCCCTAGTCTGTGCAATGCTGTACCCTACGCTAATACTCAACTAGTGTATGGTAGCGTTCAAAACATTCACCAATGCAAAGACCAGGATTGTCAGGACAGGAGGGACAATAATAGCGGGTGTCACGTCTATATCCGCGCTTCCTGCAGACACAACATCTTTTTTGGGGGTTCGTTGGGTAGGGGTACTCGGGAGGACATAAAGAAAATGCCTCTCATGCAGCCGACTGCATTTGGTTGGGGATGTGAATGGGGGAAGTACGGGTGCTGCAGAAGCGGTGTGTTCCCAATTAGGATTGGCGAATGCAGCAGGAAGGGCACTATGGGCACGACGGGCCTGTGTTTGTCTTCTTGGTGGCAGTGGGACACTACTTGTGCTTGCCACCTCACCAGCTTGAACTGCACTTATGGGACTCGCCACGTCACCAAGTGTTACTGCAGTGCTGGTTTGACTACGACCGGGGTGTACTAGGCCGCTGGTGCTTGCCAGTTCACCAAAACGCTACCAAAAAAACTGTTAGCGATCGCAGGGATCAGGCCTGACTCTGCGAACGCTGCAGTTATGCGTTTAGTGTTTTGTAAGTGTCAGTGATCGATCGATACTGCACTTGGGTGGGCTGGGCTGGGCCGGGCGGAGGGGCAAAACGCAGGTGCTAGCAGGTATCTGGGCTGATCCCGCTAACACTGCGTTTGTGGGAACCCTAAACTGCTGGGGACGCTAGTATAGATCTGATCGGATCAGATATTGATCAGTTCAGATACTATACCACTAAGGGAGGCGTATGCTGCGTGCGTGGGTGTTAGCAGTACTGGTGCTAACCTGACGCTGCCTGGGGCTGGTGCTTGCCAGTTCACCAAAACGCTACCAAAAAAACTGTTAGCGATCGCAGGAATCAGGCCTGACTCTGCGAACGCTGCAGTTATGCGTTTAGTGTTTTGTAAGTGTCAGTGATCGATCGATACTGCACTTGGGTGGGCTGGGCTGGGCCGGGCGGAGGGGCAAAACGCAGGTGCTAGCAGGTATCTGGGCTGATCCCGCTAACACTGCGTTTGTGGGAACCCTAAACTGCTGGGGACGCTAGTATAGATCTGATCGGATCAGATATTGATCCGATCAGATACTATAGCACTAAGGGAGGCGTATGCTGCGTGCGTGGGTGTTAGCGCTACTGGCACTAACCTGACGCTGCCTGGGGCTGGTGCTTGCCAGTTCACCAAAACGCTACCAAAAAAACTGTTAGCGATCGCAGGGATCAGGCCTGACTATGCGAACGCTGCAGTTATGCGTTTAGTGTTTTGTAAGTGACAGTGATCGATCGATACTGCACTTGGGTGGGCCGGGCGGAGGGGCAAAACGCAGGTGCTAGCGGGTATCTGGGCTGATCCCGCTAACACTGCGTTTTCGGGAACCCTAAACTGCTGGGGACGCTAGTATAGATCTGATTGGATCAGATATTGATCCGTACAGATACTATACCACTAAGGGAGGCGTATGCTGCGTGCGTGGGTGTTAGCGGTACTGGCGCTAATCTGACGCTGCCTGGGGCGACGCATATCACCGCCGGGCGATCGGGGGGCTAAACCTTTATTCGGTAATAAACGGCGGGTGCCCTGACACTATAAAAAATAAACGAACTAACCAGCGTCACTCGTAACAGTTATACGGTGATCAGTGGTGAAAGGGTTAACTAGGGGGCAATCAAGGGGTTAAAACCTTTATTAGATAGTATATGGGGGTCCTTGACGCTATAAAACGCTGACGGCGAACCTAAATATTTACGTTCCTAACTAGCGTCACCAGCGACACTAATACAGCGATCAGAAAAATGATCGCTTAGTGACACTGGTGACAGGGGGTGATCAAGGGGTTAAAACTTTATTAGGGGGGGTTAGGGGGGTATCCTAGACCTAAAGGGGGGTAATACTCACTGCCCTAACACTGTAACTGTCACAAACTGACACTATGCAGTAATCAGAAAAAAAAAAAAAAATACTGCTAATGTCAGTTTGTGACGGGGGGGGGGGGGGGTGATCGGGGGGCGATCGGGGGGGGGATCGGGGGTGTAAGGTATGCCTGGCATGTTCTACTGTGTGTGTTGTGTGCACTCACATGTCTTCTCTCCTCGGCGCTGGGACGGAAACTGCCAGACCGAGGAGAGATGACATCACATCCTCTGCCTGTGTGAAACTACACACAGGCAGGGGAGGATTCCTATTGGCTGGGAGCGATCGCGAGGGGGGGGCCACGATCGGATGGTCTCCCCCTCGCCTCCCGACGCTCCTAGTCAGATGCCGACCGCCGGTGGCACCGGGGGGGGGTCCGATCGGACCCCCCGCCCGCGGGAGGCAGATCACGTACAGGTACGTGATTCTGCCTGCCCGTGCCATTCTGCCGACGTATATCTACGTTAGGCGGTCGGCAAGTGGTTAAAGAAAAATTTACAAAGTTATATGGCTGAACAAAAAAACGAAGTTGGGTTACTCTCTTATGCACAGATCTCATTCAAATTGTGATTTAAGCCTTCCTAACTTATGGTGTTATTATCTAGCTGCAAGATTTACACAGTTCAGCTCAATGGTTTGCTCCTTCAAATCAAGTGTCTTGGTTACATTTTGAAGAACAGTCAATTATACTATTCCATCTTCAAGGTATTTTATGGTCCAAGTCAATTCAACCCAGAGAGATATTTCATTTAAAATATAGTGGTGACTCATTCATATCAATTCTGGAACCGATATAAAGATAAATTTGAATTGATTTCTTCGCACCCCCCCCCCCCCCCAGCATCCTTTATAGGAGACCCTCGCTTCTCACCGGCCTTTAGCAGTAGCTACACTTTCTATATATGGAAAACTACATAACCTCACTACCTTGAAATCCCTAAATAATAAATTTCTCCCTTTTTCAGATTTATGCGAACTATACAGTATCCCAATTTCAGAATTACCCCATTATACTCAAATAGAAAAATTCTACCAAAAATACCTCTCTCTAACATTATATCCCCCTTAGGGGATTGATCTCTAGTATTTACCGCTGTTTAAATGAATTTTCTCTTTCGGAAAAGTCAAAACCAATGCTTCAATGGGAAATTGACTTGGACCAATCTTTTACATTATCTTAATGGAACACTATGATCCAAAACCTACTGAAATGTACTCGCTCAATTTCAGCTAAAGAAACAGCCATGAAGTTACACACCAGATGGTACCTAACCCCTTACAAAATAAAGATAAACGGTATCTTCCACATGTTTTAGAGGATGTCCAGATCAAGGTACCATCTTACACACATTCTGGAACTGCAAAATTTTGAACCCATATGGCTACAAGCAGCTACTAAGATTGAACATATTATAGGTAAAAAAAATCCCCTCACCCCAATGATGCATTTATTGTTTGCACCTATACCAAATGTACCCATACAGCATATTAGACTAATACATACACCATTTAAGTCAATCCACTGGATGATAGCTTTTAATTGGCATTCATCAACACTCCCTTGGTCCCAGGTATTGAGTAGAATGGATCAAATAAAACTCTCATGCCCTGTAAACACGATCGGAAATTCCAC
Source organism: Aquarana catesbeiana (assembly GCF_042186555.1). Lineage (NCBI taxonomy): Eukaryota > Metazoa > Chordata > Amphibia > Anura > Ranidae > Aquarana > Aquarana catesbeiana. The sequence goes on from NC_133324.1 coordinate 762,446,168, forward strand.
CAGCAAAAGTCCGATGTGAGCTTTTGGTCGGAAATTCCGACCGTGTGTATGCCCCATCAAGATTGAGAGCAGGTTCTCTATTTTTCCGATAGCAAAAGTTCCTATCGGAAATTCCGATTGTCTGTAGCAATTCCGACACGCAAAATTCCTATGCATGCTCAGAAACAATTCGACGCATGCTCGGAAGCATTGAACTTCATTTTCTCGGCTTGTCGTATATTGTACGTCACCGCGTTCTTGACGGTCGAAAGTTCAGAGAACTTGTGTGACCATGTGTATGCAAGGCAAGCTTGAGTGGAATTTCGTCGGAAAAACCATCCAAGGTTTTTCTGACGGAAATTCTGATCGTGTGTACACAGCATCAGAGCGTATCCACCATACACATTTTCAAAAAAAAAAATAAAAAAATGGTCCCCCTGGGACACACCACTTCCTTAAATATCACCTTTTATTAAGTACATGTTATATATAAGTACTTGATATTGCGGATGTACCTATGTTTTAGTTACACATTTGTACTAACCTATGTCCTTTTACAATAATAAAAATTGTTTGTAAACAAAAATATTTGTTTAGTGCATCTATTTTCGTGACTTCGATTGAGCTTATATGTTTTAAAAATACTAGTTTAGTGTATAGTTTATGCATAGGAACATAAGGCATATTTAGTCATTACATGATCTACACATCTCCGATTTTTGCTTTGCAGTGCTATGCAATGGTTGCACTTTATGTTTTTCGATAGGCAGGTCAACTAGTATTCTTGCAGAACAATACTCTCATTGTGGCTGCTACTTTTTTTAAAGTTGTTATGTGATCACTGTACTTTTAGTGCTGATATCCATTATTTGGCCACCTCCCCTCCAAGTCCTATACCTACTTGTCTGCTTCTCCAAGCGTTTTGTCTGCTGTGCGCTGTGCAACCTCTAAACCAGAAGTCAGATAACTTGCCTCTGCAAAGTCTGCCCAACATTGCCACGAGCAATGAATAGGTTTTCTATGGGGATTGAAGGGAATACGCAGGGCTTGGGTGGAGAACTTTGGAAGAAGAGACAATAAAGTGCACAGCAAAACTCCTGAGGAGCAAAGACAGGTAAGTGTAAGATTTTTGAGGGATGCTGGGGAGCAGAATTGTGTATACAAAGCAACTTATCTGTGCTCCTTCAAAAGCGGGAGTTTGAGTTAAACCGGAACTACACTGTTCTGAGCACCACAAACAAAAAATGCAATTTATATCTTTTTTGTTATTTAAAGAAAACTCAGCCATCCATCAATGTTTCCAAGCTTTATTTGGCTGAGAAATCACTTTGAAATCCACACCCTATCATTTCTGACCGTGGCCATCTTGAGTAAGGGCAGATGATTAATGTAGCATTTACTTCCTGGAAACCATCTGCCCTTAGCTCAGGCATGCAGGAAGGAGGATGTGCTTAGCTCAGCAAACCCCTCCTTACCTCCTGAAGACTCCTGGGATGTATGACATAATTTTCCTAAGCATGGAAACCAGGAAGTAACTGAAGAAATGTAAAAAAAAAAAAAATATATGTTTAAAACAACTAATTATGATATACTTTCCTATCTAGGCTAGCAGCATAAGGATTATAGTCAATGTTGATTGAGAGAGTGAAGTTCTGAATACAAAACTCCCACTACAGACAATTCTACAAATCCTTGTATTTAATATAGTTAAAAGGTTATAGAAAAGCTAGCAAGCAAAGTGTGAAATAAGGTAAACAATACACTAATAACTCAATATTTGAGAATGCACTTTAGTTTGCTATTAAAATTCTCATTGACTTCAAGGGAGATTTAGCAAACAAGGAAGGACAGTAAAAGCAGTGTAGGTAGATTATTGGGATAAACAGGGCACTAAATCTAAATGCACAAAAGAATGAGTATACAGTAGCATTATACAGATTCCTCTACTTTGTCTGTATCATATGACAAATTATTAATTTTGAGTGGAGGATTTTTTAACTTTCAAATCTTTCTTTAACCCTTGGTTGTTAAAGGGGTTGTAAAGGTAAAAATTTTTTCACCTTAATGCATTCTATGCATTAAGGTGAAAAAACTTTTGACAGTACCGCCGCCCCCAGCCCCCCAGTTTTACTTACCTGACGCCTCGAATCTTCGCTGCTCGTGCTCGTCATCTTCATTGCAGCTCAGCCTGGTCGCTGATTGGCTGCAGTGGATGGATTGAAAGCAGCGCAGCCATTGGCTTGCGCTGCTGTCAATCACATCCGATGACGCGGCGCACCGGGGGGCGGGGCCGAGTGATACAGCGAGCGGCTATAGCCGCCGGCTGTATCACGGGAGCGCGCCCGCAAGCACTCACCACCGTGCGAGGGAGCTCGCATGAAGGTGGTAAATGCTTGCGGGGAGGAGCTGAAACAGCCGCCGAGGGACCCCAGAAGACCAGGTTCGGGGCCACTCTGTGCAGAACGAGCTGCACAGTGAAGGTAAGTATAACATGTTTGTTATTTAAAAAAAAAAATAACTTTACAACCCCTTTAAGCAATTGCTCACATTCATTGCACTAATGACTATAAAGCATTTAGTGAAAAAGTATTACCGTATATACTCGAGTATAAGCCGAGTTTTTCAGCACATTTTTTTTGTGCTGAAAGTGCCTCCCTCGGCTTATACTTGAGTCACTACCGTCTGCCTACCTGATCAGTGTGTCAGTATGCAGTCAGACGGCGGCCATTCCAGTGTACAAAAGCCGCGCCTCCTCCTCGTCTGTGATAGGGGAACACTCAGTTTCCCAGCAGTGAGTCAGTGTTCAGTGTTCCGCCTATCACGATGTCCTCTCATCCTCATCCCAGGGATGAGGAGGTCCGCGATAGGCTGAACACTGACTGCTGGGAAACTGAGTGTTCCGCCTATCACAGATGAGGTCGAGGACGAGGCGCGGCTTTTGTACACTGGAATGGCAGCCGTCTGACCAGGGGCGGACTGACAACTCATGGGGCCCCCGGGCAGTAGAAGGTCATGGGGCCCCCTGTGTCTCCGCCCACATGCAAGCCACACCTACACAAAGCCCCACTTACATAAATCATGGGGCACACAGTAAGGCACATCACATGGCACACAGCAGAGCACGGGGCACATCATGGGGCACAGGGCATGGGGCACACAGTAGGGCACATCACAGGACACATAATGGGGCACCCAGCAGGGTTTATTATGCTGTACACATCAGGGCACATTATTGAGCACAGCATGGTGCATCACAGGGGGTACAGGGCACATCAGTGGGTACACAGCGGGGAACATCACAGAGCACATCAGGAGATACACAGCAGGGAGCGGGCCGCACATCACAGGGCATGTGGCAAATAGTAGGGCACACAGCAGGGCACACAGTAGGGCACATCCTTGGGAACAGGACACAGGCGGTACACATCAGGGCACACATCCCAGGGCATGGGGCACACAGTAGAGCACATTACAGGGCACACAGTAGAGCACAACAGGCTGTACACAGCAGGGCACATCACAAGGCACATCACAGGGCAAGGGGCACAGAGTAGGGCACATAAGGGGGTACACAGCAGGGCACATCACAGGCCATGGGGCACGCAGTAGGGCAAATAGCAGGGCACAAACCAAAACACAGGGCACACAGTAGAGCACTGGGATCCTCCAGACTTAATACAGTGTCTCTCAGGGTAGCCATCAGAGGCGAAGGCGACACAGTGTGGGTGGAGGACACAGGAAGACACCGTGGGGGGGTGGGTGGCACAGGGGGACACTGTAGATGGGTGGGTGGCACAGGGGGACACTGTAGGTGGGTTGAGGGCACAGGGGGACACCATGGGGGGGATAGAAGACACAGGGGGACACTGTGGGGGGTGAAGGGCACAGGGGGACACTGTGGGGAGGTGGAGGGCACAGGGGGTCACTGTGGGGAGGTGGGGGGCACAGGGGGTCACTGTGGGGAGGTGGGGGACACTGTGGGGAGGTGGGGGGCACAGGGGGACACTGTGGGGAGGTGGAGGGCTCAGGGGGAAACTGTGGGGAGGTGGGGGGCACAGGGGGACACTGTGGGGAGGTGGAGGGCTCAGGGGGAAACTGTGGGGAGGTGGGGGGCACAGGGGGACACTGTGGGGAGGTGGAGGGCTCAGGGGGAAACTGTGGGGAGGTGGGGGGCACAGGGGGACACTGTGGGGAGGTGGAGGGCACAGGGGGACACTGTGGGGAGGTGGAGGGCTCAGGGGGAAACTGTGGGGAGGTGGAGGGCTCAGGGGGACACTGTGGGGAGGTGGGGGGCACAGGGGGACACTGTGGGGAGGTGGAGGGCTCAGGGGGACACTGTGGGGGGGTGGAGGGCTCAGGGGGACACTGTGGGGAGGTGGGGGGCACAGGGAGACACTGTGGGGAGGTGGAGGGCTCAGGGGGAAACTGTGGGGCACAGGGGGACACTGTGGGGAGGTGGGGGGCACAGGGGGACACTGTGGGGAGGTGGGGGGCACAGGGGGAAACTGTGGGGAGGTGGAGGGCTCAGGGGGACACTGTGGGGAGGTGGGGGCACAGGGGGACACTGTGGGGAGGTGGGGGCACAGGGGGACACTGTGGGGAGGTGGAGGGCTCAGGGGGACACTGTGGGGAGGTGGGGGGCACAGGGGGACACTGTGGGGAGGTGGAGGGCTCAGGGGGAAACTGTGGGGAGGTGGGGGGCTCAGGGGGACACTGTGGGGAGGTGGGGGGCTCAGGGGGACACTGTGGGGAGGTGGAGGGCTCAGGGGGAAACTGTGGGGAAGTGGGGGGGGCACAGGGGGACACGGTGGGGGGCACAGGGGGACACTGTGGGGAGGTGGAGGGCTCAGGGGGAAACTGTGGGGAGGTGGAGGGCTCAGGGGGAAACTGTGGGGAGGTGGAGGGCTCAGGGAGAAACTGTGGGGAGGTGGAGGGCTCAGGGAGAAACTGTGGGGAGGTGGGGGGCACAGGGGGACACTGTGGGGAGGTGGGGGGCACAGGGGGACACTGTGGGGAGGTGGGGGGCACAGGGGGACACTGTGGGGAGGTGGAGGGCTCAGGGAGAAACTGTGGGGAGGTGGGGGGCACAGGGGGACACTGTGGGGAGGTGGGGGGCACAGGGGACACTGTGGGTGGGAAGCTGTGCAGCAACTTTTTAATAGCAGCATGTGGTACAAGCTGCTGCACTTTCCTTCCTAGATGCAGAGTAGCGCGGGAAGCGGCTGTATACAGACCTCTCGTGATGCGGTCCTCCTCCTCGCCGGCCCCTCCTCTTTTCTGTCCGTCCGAGGTGATGACAGATACAAGCACCTGGGATGGACGGGAGGGAAGGAGGGGCCGGCGGGGGGGAGGAGGAGCGCATCACGAGAGGTCTGTATACACTACAGTCTCTTAGCAGTGAGCAGGGACCCGATCTGCCCGTCAATCACAGCTAGCTGACGGGTAGGTCGGGCCCCGAAGTGAAAGCTGCCATGGGGCCCCCTACTGGCCACGGGCCCTCGGTCAGCGTCCGAACTGCCCGATGGTCAGTCCGCCCCTGCGTCTGACTGCATGACACGCTGATCAGGTATGCAGATCGCCACAGGAAGGCTGCAATGGATACAGTGAGGTAGGCAGATCTGCACAGGGAAGCTACAATGGACACAGTGAGGTATGCAATGGATACAAGGAGGTATGCAGCTGCAGATGGGCATTTTTGACCCTTATTTTCCACTTACAGTAGCTGCTGCATTTCTCACCCTCGGCTTATACTCGAGTCATTAAGTTTTCCCAGTTTTTTGTGGTAAATTAGGTGCTCAGCTTATACTCGAATATATACGGTAATACTTTCAAATATTAGACAGTTGTCACCAGATTGGAGGTTATAATATGTTTTCAGGTACTGCGACCCACATAAAAAAAAAACACACCTCTGAAGAAATGCCCTAATAATTAGGCTCAATTCACAGAACCAAAATATATGCAATGTCTTTCCTATAGTGGGTTGCTTTTTTGTCACACTCAAAATTATTTAGCCACTTGAGAGTTTAAATACATGCATGCAAAAATAAGATTGAACAGTTAAATGCATGTAAAACAATATTTATTCCACACTAATCCTTTAAGTGCCCCCTTAGAAAGCCATGTGCTATGGGGGCACCCATGTGGGCGTGCTCCTGAGCCAGGCTGTGTGCTTCCATAGACACACACAGATCTGGCAAGCTACGCCCCGCTCCCTCTTTAGAGGAGTTTGGCTGAGAGCAGTAGGATCCCTTGTTCCTGCTGCTCTCAGTATCTCCTGTGAGACCAGGAAGAGGGGGGAGCGGTGCTGGAGCTGGGACAGCACTTGATCAGTGACAGGAGCCGGGTACGTTTTTTTTTTAACTTCTTTTTATTGAAAGAAAAAACTTCATTAATAAAATGCCATCATCTGTCCAGACATTATATTTACACCATTTATACACAAGGCCAAAACATCAGTAAGCAATAATATACTAAATTTTTATTTATACCCCCCTTTCCCTTCCCTCCCCCCCCCCCATTCTCCTCTCTCTACACCCCCTCCCACCCAACTCCCCATACCCCTCATCCTCCCACACTCACCCACCATCCATCCCTCCCACTACCACCAACATCCTACCCAACTTCCATTCTGGCCTCATCCACATTCATCCATAACTTCCATATTTTTTTTAAATTTCTTATAGTTACCCCTCTTCTTATAAATATATTTCTCTCTACTAACCGCCTCCCTTACTTCTTTCACCCATTCAGCTACCGTTGGGGGATCTTTTATCTGCCATTTCCGTGCAATAAGTTTTTTGCCCTGAAACAAACACCTAATTATTGCGGTCTGTTTATCCCTTAAAATCCCTTTTTCCTCCATTAAGCCCATTAAACAAGTTCTGACCTCCATGCCCAGCGATGTCCCAAACACGGAATTTATTTTGTCCACAATACCGCTCCAATATCTATACAGTTTGGGGCATCGCCAGAACATATGTACCAAATCCCCACTCCCTTCACATCTTTGACACTTCGCATCAGGCTTCTTTCCGAACCTAAACAACTTCAGTGGTGTATAATATGTCCTGTGTATCAAATACAGATGAGAGACTATCTGAGAAGGGGACAGGGAGACCCTGGGCCCTAATGCCAGGACGTACTCCCATTGGCTATCCGACAATGGCCCAACGTCTCCCTCCCATTTAATCCTATTTTTATTTTCCACCACTCCCTCCTGACCTGACATATTCAGACTTCCATACAAATCAGAGATTAATCCTTTTGTAGAGTTGGCATTAACCAACTTCCTCAAGGAGGTCATTTCACACCACACTGGTTCCTTCCCGCTGAATTGTGCTTCTAGGGCATGCCTAATTTGCAGGTACCTGTAGAATGATCGTTTAGGAATTGCATACTCTTCCACTAACTCCTGGAATGACTTTAATCTCCCAGCCTTATATAGCTGCTCCAAACAATTAATACCCTGACGGTCCCATTCTTCTATTATCCCCATTTTTTTAAGTTCGTTTAAATTATTGTTGTCCCATAATGGGGAGAACTCCGAAAAGCCAGAATAACCCAGTATTTTCTTAACATATACCCATCTTTTGACCATCATCTGAGTGGTAGGACACTTGGTGCCAAAGGAATCTGCCTCCATCGCCTCTACTATTGTAACATGGCTGGTGTTATTCAATAATACATTACACACTATTTCCTTGTCCCCTGGTCTATTACTGCCTCCCACATGTTGCATTTGGGATGCTAGGAAATATCATCTTGGATCCGGTACTCCCATGCCTCACATCTCTCCCGGCCGCCGCAGCGCCTGCAAACTGATCCTTGCCACCCCGCTTTTCCAAATTAACTCTCTGAACACACTGTCCATTTTTTTTAAACCAATGGATTGGAATCCACATTGGAGAGTTATGTAATATGTATAAAATTTGTGGCAACCAAACCATCTTAATTAAGTTGCAGCGCCCGGCGACCGAGAGAGGCAACCGGCCCCACACCCGGCATTTCTGTTTTAATTTTTTCATAAGTGCAACCAGGTTTCCAGTTATGTACTGCCCTGGATCTCTTGTTATAGCAATACCCAGATATTTCATCTGACTTACTACTTTAATTTGGGATATTTGTTGTGGAAGTGGCTCTATGAGAGGGTCTATTGGCAAGATTACTGATTTTTCCCAATTAATAGTTAGCCCAGAGAAATAACCAAATTCCTTAACTATACCCATAGCCATCTTCAAGGAAGCCTGTGTATCCCCCAAGAACAACAAGATGTCATCTGCATACATAGCGACTTTCTCCTCCCCCCTCCTTTTAAAACCCTGCATCCCTTGGGCAGCCCTCAAGGCGATAGCCAATGGCTCTATTGCCAGGGCAAAGAGCAGGGGCGACAAAGGACACCTCTGTCTTGTACCCCTTCTCAACTGAAACCACTCCGAACACTCACCATTGACTCTGACCTTAGCCCTTGGGCTATCATATAGTAGGCTAAGCCAGCGGACAAAGTTAGGGCCAAATTGAAATTCGGCTAGTACCTTCCACATATAATGCCACTCCAGACAATCAAATGCTTTAGCTGCATCTAATGAGAGGACGGCTCTCTTACCACTATTCTCTATTGGTAATTGCATATTTAAATACACTCGCCTTATGTTCGTACTTATAGATCTATCCAGGATAAACCCGGTTTGGTCTGGATGTGTTACTTTAGAAATTATTTTATTCAGCCTTGTTGCCAACGCTTTTGCCAGGATCTTCACATCCGAACATAAGAGCGATATAGGCCTAAATGAAGTCACATCGAGCAGATTTTTCCCCTCCTTCAGCAAGACAATTATAATAGCTTCTGTCATAGATGTGGGTAATTTCCTGTCCTCCATAGCTCCGTTAAACACCTCCAAAAACATAGGGAGTAAAACCTCCCCATACTTTTTAAATATTTCTATGAGTAGACCATCAGGACCCGGTGCTTTCTGATTCACCATGTCTGCTACTACCCTTTGCAACTCTTCGAGTGTCAATGGGGCATCCAACATTTCCCTGTCTTCTTTTGATAAGGGGGTTATTTTCAGTTTCTCAAAAAAATCCCACTTTTCCCCTTCTACATTTGTTTGCACCGTACTGTATAAACTCTTAAAATAATATCTAAATTCTTCTAATATTTCCAGGGTAGCTTTTTTTAATTATTCCTTCCCTCCCTTCGATTGCTGGTATAGTGGCCGAGGAGCCATTTGACTTAATAATCAGAGACAGAGTTTTTCCAACTTGCTCACCTTCTCCAAAAAAATCTCTGAAATAATTTTTCCCTTTCCATCCTCTCTAAGACCACTCTTCTATACTCGTCTTGTCTCTCCACCCAGGTTTCATAGCTTGTTAGAGTTGGTGTCTCCACATACTGCACTTCCGCACTTCTTACCCTCTCTTTTGCCTTTAACTCTTTAACTTGTGATTGTTTTTTGGCATGGGAGATTTTTTGAATTAGGACTCCCCGCAGAAAGGCCTTCAGGGAATCCCATATTATCCCTAGTGGGGCTGTTCCTAGATTTAAATTTATAAATTCCGCCAGACTATCCATAATGGACCCTGTATCCTCAACAATCTCGAGCCAAAAGGGATTTACTTTCCAATCACCTCTACTATAACGCTTCCCCACCTTTAAAACAATTACCACTGGTGAGTGGTCCGAAATCTCTCTCGGCTCATAGACTCCTCCACTACATTCAATGCTTCCGCATTACCCAGCACAAGGTCGATTCTAGATAAGGTGGCATATGTCCTGGAGTGGCAGGAATACTGTCTCACCCCAGGATGCCTCCTCCTCCAGATATCCACCAACCCAGTCTCATCATAGTATTGTATGAGGGGACTCTTGGGAGCTCCATTGCTGATCATTTTCAGTGGGAACCTGTCTATACCATTGTTCATAGTCATATTAAAATCTCCAACCACTATGACCGGTACCCCTGGGAAATCCGCCATAAATCTAGTTAAGTCATCCAATATTTCCATACTAAATGGAGGAGGGATATAGACATTAGCTAGTACACATTTTCTGTTTTCAATTATACATAAGAGAAAAATTTACCATCCATTTTCATCCACCTTACTCTGGCTGCAAGAGAAAACCAGACCCGAGCTTATCAATATACTCACACCTCTTGAATAAGAAGAATAGGTGGAGTGATACTGTACCTGGTAATTCCTATGTTCCAGGATCCTGATTGTATCCTTCACCAGGTGTGTCTCCTGCAGACAGAGTATTTTGACTCTCCTTTTATTAGCCACAGAAAAAAAAAAAAAGAAAAAAAAAAAAAAATCGCCTGTCTTTTGGAGCTATCTTTTACCCCCTGCACATTCCATGAGCATATTTTGACTTGTTTTGTAAAGTCTGGGGACTTGTTACAACCACCTTTAATACACAGCTGGAACCCACCTACTCTTGTGGCAATAATATGATGACCGACCCCCTTCAAATCTAATTATTACTCCTACCTGAACATACACAGAATCACCCATATCAAACTTTCCCACTTCTCTTCCCTCCATGTGCACCCACATATCCACACGTTTATCCCAATCGCCTCCCCACACCCTTAACCACCCCCACAACTCCCCCCCCACCCGTCCACCCCCACAACTCCCCCCCTCCCCCACCCATCCACTTATTCATTACCCCCCAACCTAATGGCTTCTATTGTGACCATCACAACCCCCTAAAGTGAAATATCCGTGCTACCCGAACCCAGTAGGAGGGGAACTATCCCCAAACATAAATACATTAATATAAGATCCCCCCTCCCCCCATTTGCATATATATATATATATATATATCCCATCATAAGTCCTAGAGAGGGACAGAGACACAGAAAAAAAAAAGTCCTGGGCCTTAGAATGAAAGAGTCACTTGTAGACTACTGATCTTCTCAAATTTCTTCCCCCCCGCTGTAATTTTCCTTCGTTCTTTTCTAACCAGGCTGATACTTCTGTAGGGGTATTAAAAAACCTGACTTCCCCCAGAGCTGATATACGTAGACGTGCGGGATACAGTAGCGCATACTTGATTCTAAACTGTTGAAGCTTCCGTTTACACTCTGCGAATCTAGCTCTTTGTCTCTGTAGCGCAGGGGAAAAGTCTGGATATATTGAAATCCTTACACCATTATGCTGCATATTCTTCATCTCTCTTACTTTCTGAAGGATTGTAACTTTATCTCTGAAACACAGGAGTTTAAAAATAAGAGGTCTTGGATGTCCCCCTGGAGACGGGGTCCTGGAGGTGACTCTGTGTGCACGCTCAATCAAAAAAAAAGTTTGAAAACAAATCTTTACCAAATTTCTTCTTTAGCCAGCTTTCCATGAATTTTATAGGATTATTTCCTTCGCAACCCTCGGGGAGACCCAGTACCCTTAAATTCTCTCTACGCAACCTATTTTCCATACTGTCCATTTTCTGCATATATGAATTTAGTTGGTCCCTCATAAGTGATACTTCTTGTCTTAATGGGTACACATCATCCTCCAGCTGACTGAGTCTTCCCTCAAGGGCTGTTGTCCGGGTACAAACCACTTGTACTTCATTTTTTAAAGCAAATAATTAATCTCTAATACCTTTAAGCTGTACAGATAAATCAGTTATTGATGCCTTACAACTGTTGACTGCCAGGAGAATATCTTTTAAAGATGGCTCCTTCTCAGCTACAGGTACTGGTGCACCACTTCTTACCTCTGACTCCATATTTGAGTCAGATTCCTCCCCAGGAACCCCACTTGCTGCTAGATCTGACGATGTAGTTGTCTCAGCCCCCGTTACAGAGGCTTGACTTCTCCTCCCAGGGTGCCCCACCTGGTGCTGCGCTCCCCCTGCATGACCGCTCTTCTTTGGTGTCTGATTTGGTGTATGTGCAAAGCGCTCCAATTTAGAGGCCACTTGATTTAGTTTCTCCTTAGGGCCACGCTGTGCAGGGACCCCTGTTCCATCCTGCACTGCCGCCTCCTCCATCCCCTTCTTCCTAGTCATATTGGCACAGTCCCCACCTCCCTGATGGATCACACAAGTGTCCCCAGCAACCGCTCTGTCCCGGGTCTATGCACCTCCCGCTCTCACTGGGATTGATGCTGCTGTTCCCCTACCCGATAGAGCTTCAAGAGGATGTTCAAAGTTCTTCAGGTGAGTATACAGACTACTCACCACTCTGGCGTTGGGACCGACACTTCATATGGCACTGTGTTCCCTGTAGCTGTCTTTGGCGGCCGCTCAATCCCGGGTATACGTGCCTCCCTCTCTCACTGGCATAGGTGCTGTTGATGCCTTACCCGGGAGAGCTTTAGAAATGAGTGTGGGCTGTTCGCCGCTCAAACACTAGGACCGTCTTTCTACACACAGCGGCACCAAATTCCAGGCACTCCGGGCGTTTTCAGCGTCTCCCTCTCCACGCTATACGGCCGCGTCAGGCATAGGAGTGGGGACTAGGTCCGAGAGCGCCGCAACCTCTCACCTCAGCATCCGATCACGCCCCCCCCCAGTGGATCCATCTGGAGGTTTCTACCTTAATGCAAAGAATGCATTTAGGTAAAAGAAAACCTTTTGAGTGTAGAACCATTTAAGGCTTTAGTTATTTTTACCATAATAGGAGAAAAATGTGTATAGGAACCAATATATTTACAGTGGTAATGTTTAAGTGATGCTAATGACTCTGGTGGTTTTAAAGGAAGGTCTCTCTTCTGGCTTGTATACCTTTATCTGGAATGGGTACAGAGTATAGCCTGCAGTTCACCTAGAAGGATGCCCTTATCTGTAGTGGGTACAAGATGAGCCAGCTGCAAGTCTGAAGTTACTTACCTGCGGAAGAGGACAGTGACAATGCTGTACAGTATTTGTTAATGAGACCTGATGTCTGCAACATTGCAGGGTCTAAGCTTCTGGTGAGTGTTCAATATCTTACTTCCATGGCATCTGGATGTCCTTAGGTAAAGGCATATTGCTTGTGAAGCAGATAAACATTGCAACTCATTAACCATATGTTCAGAAACAAAGGTGAACTGGGGCAGTATAAGTTTTATGTAAGCATTATTTATTTGCTGTACGAAAATAACCAGTAAATACCGTACTGGTGACCCCACAATAGGGATAACATTTTTCTGCGTAAGGGAATTTAACAAGACATGCGACCATTTACTAAAATTAGAAGAAAAGCAGTTTAACCTTATACTGCAGAGGATTTTTTAATGTAAGAGTGGTAAGGATGTGGAATTCCCTTCCACAGGCAGTAGTTTCAGCGGGGAGAAATTGATAATTTAAAAAAACTATTAGATAAGCACCTGAATGACCACAACATACAGGGAGGGATATACAATGTAATATTGACATAAATTCACACACATAGGTTGAACTTGATGGACTTGTGTCTTTTTTTCAACCTCACCTACTATGTAACTAGAACCAGTGCCCCCTTTGGTAGATTTTCCCCATTGTTCCTTTTCTGGTGAATATCTGTCCCTCTCCTCATTTAAAGCTTGCTGCATTTGTCTATTTTCTCCAGTTTCGTTGAGAATTGCTGTGATCTATCGGCCTCCTTGACCAGTATCAAGCTTCCTTGATGACTTCTCTGCCTGGCTACCCTACTTTCTCTCTTCTGAAATTCGAACAATCATTCTTGGTGACTCTTGGTAATCTTAACACTCCCGCTACTTCTAAATTTCTGAGCCTAACCTCCTCTTTTGACCTAAAACAATGGACAAACGCTTCTACTCACTCTGTTGGCAAATGTCTTGACCTCATATTCTCCTACCTATGCACTCCACACAACCTCTCCAACATTTCTTTTCTTCTCTCCGATCACCACCTTATTAGTTTCACTCTTTCCTTATCTTCCTCCTACTTGCCTTCCAACTACCAAACAATTAACAGTAGAAACCTTTGCCACCTTAACCCTTCTCTTTTCTGCTACAGATTGTCTCTACGTCAAAATCTCATCCTTGTCTTGCCCCAACTTGGCCACTTCTATCTAAAACAGTTCACTGTCACCCAGGATACCTTGGCCCCCCTCACTACGCACAGAATCAGGCACCGACCGATAAAACCCTGGCAAACAGACAATACCAGAAGCCTCAAAAAACAGAGCTGTGCTCTTGAGCGTCTGTGGCATAAGACTAAGTCACAGCAAGACTCAGCAAGTCTCAGCCAATATAAATCGTCTCGAGATCTCCACTCTACAGATATCTCCCTCACTTTACACTCTTTGTCCTCCTGTACAATCAATACTCTTGTTTAATCCAGCTACTACAGAGGAAGTCAATACTTTTTTCTAATGCCCACCTAACCTCCTGCCCGCTGGACCCTGTTCCTTCTCAAATACTACAGTCACCCTCTGACTCTATCCTACACTCTTTAACTCATATCTTCAACCTCTACCTCATACTGGCATCTTCCCCAACCCTCTGAAACATGCACTAGTCACTCCCATACCAAAAAAGGCCTCACTGGACCCCACCAATCTTAACAACCTAAGACCCATCTCCTTACTCCCTTTTGCCTCCAAACTCCTTCAACATTTAGTCTACAACCGACTGAGCGACCACCTCATTGAGAATAAACTTCTTGATCCCCTTCAGTCTGGATTTCGTCCACAGCACTGCACGGAAACAGCTCCTCTAAAACTCAAAAAGCAACTTACGAACAGCTAAAAGTCATTATTCTGTACTCTTACTCCTGGACTTCTCCACTGCCTTTGATACAGTTGATCACCCCCTCATAAAAAAAAAAAATTAAAAAAAATAATAATAATTTGCTTGGTATCCATGGCTATGCTCCATTGGTTCGAATCTTACCTATCAGTGTCACTTACAACTCCTCTTCCTCCTCTCCAACACCTCTTACCGTTGGGGTCCTCCAAGGTTCTGTCCTTGGACCTCTACTATTCTTGATCTACACGTCCTCCCTGGATCACCTGATAGCCTCCCATGGCTTCCGCTACCATTTATATGCCATTTATATGCCGGTGACACCGAAATTTATCTCTCTACCCCTCAGCTCACCCCATCAGTCTCCCCACACATCCCCGATTTACTAACAGACATAATCAGCCTGGATGTCACACCACTTCCTCAAACTGAATCTATCTAAAACCAAGCTCATATTTCCTCCCCCACGTGCCCCTTTCCCTGACTTCTCTGTCAAGATTAGGGATGAGCTTCAAGTTCGAGTCGAACTCATGTTCGACTCGAACATTGGCTGTTCGCAAGTTCGCCGAACAGCGAACAATTTGGGGTGTTCGCGGCAAATTCGAATGCCGCAGAACACCCTTTAAAAGTCTATGGGAGAAATCAAAAGTGCTAATTTTAAAGGCTTATATGCAAGTTATTGTCATAAAAAGTGTTTGGGGACCCGGGTCCTGCCCCAGGGGACATGGATCAATGCAAAAAAAAGTTTTAAAATGGCCGTTTTTTCAGGAGCAGTGATTTTAATAATGCTTAAAGTCAAACAATAAAAGTGTAATATCCCTTTAAATTTCGTACCTGGGGGGTGTCTATAGTATGCCTGTAAAGGGGCGCATGTTTCCCGTGTTTAGAACAGTCTGACAGCAAAATGACATTTCGAAGGAAAAATTCCATTTAAAACTACCCGCGGCTATTGCATTGCCGACAATACACATAGAAGTTCATTGATAAAAATAGCATGGGAATTCAACACAGGGAAACCCCGAACCAATATAAAAAAAAAAGACGTGGGAGTCCCCCTAAATTCCATACCAGGCCCTTCAGGTCTGGTATGGATTTTAAGGGGAACCCCGCGCCAAAAAAAAAAAAAACGGCGTGGGGTCCCCCCAAAGATCCATACCAGACCCTTATCCGAGCACGCAACCTGGCAGGCCGCAGGAAAAGAGGGGGGGACGAGAGTGCGCCCCCCCCCCTCCTGAATGTACCAGGCCACATGCCCTCAACATTGGGAGGGTGCTTTGGGGTAGCCCTCCAAAACACCTTGTCCCCATGTTGATGAGGACAAGGGCCTCATCCCCACAACCCTGGCCGGTGGTTGCGGGGGTCTGTGGGCGGGGGGCTTATCGGAATCTGGAAGCCCCCTTTAACAAGGGAACCCCCAGATCCCGGCCCCCCCCCCTGTGTGAAATGGTAAGGGGGTACTTACCCCTACCATTTCACTAAAAAACTGTCAAAAATGTTAAAAATGACAAGAGACAGTTTTTGACAATTCCTTTATTTAAATGCTTCTTCTTTCTTCTATCTTCCTTCATCTTCTTCTGGTTCTTCTGGCTCTTCTGGTTCTTCCTCCGGCGTTCTCGTCCAGCATCTCCTCCGCGGCGTCTTCTATCTTCTTCTCCTCGGGCCGCTCCGCACCCATGGCATGGGGGGAGGCTCCTGCTCTTCTCTTCATCTTCTTATTCATCCTCTTCTCTTCTTCCTTCTTCATTTTCTTCTCCGGGCCGCTCCGCATCCATGCTGGCATGGAGGGAGGCTCCCGCTGTGTGACGGCGTCTCCTCATCTGACGGTTCTTAAATAACGGGGCGGGGCCACCTGGTGACCCCGCCCCCTCTGACGCACGGGACATGACGGGACTTCCCTGTGGCATTCCCCGTGACGTCACAGGGAAATCCCGTCAAGTCACCATGCGTCAGAGGGGGGCGGGGTCACCGGGTGGCCCTGCCCCTCGTTATTTAAGAACCGTCAGACGAGGAGACTCCGTCACACAACGGGAGCCTCCCTCCATGCCAGCATGGGTGCGGAGCGGCCCGGAGAAGCAAATGAAGAAGAGAAGAAGGAAGAAGAGAAGAGGATGAAGAAGAAGATGAAGAGAAGAGCGGGAGCCTCCCCCCATGCCATGGGTGCGGAGCGGCCCGAGGAGAAGAAGATAGAAGACGCCGCGGAGGAGATGCTGGACGAGAACGCCGGAGGAAGAACCAGAAGAAGAAGAAGATGAAAGAAGATAGAAGAAAGAAGAAGCATTTAAATAAAGGAATTGTCAAAAACTGTCTCTTGTCATTTTTAACATTTTTGACAGTTTTTTAGTGAAATAGTAGGGGTAAGTACCCCCTTACCATTTCACACAGGGGGGGGGCCGGGATCTGGGGGTCCCCTTGTTAAAGCACCCTCCCAATGTTGAGGGCATGTGGCCTGGTACGGTTCAGGAGGGGGGGCGCACTCTCGTCCCCCCCTCTTTTCCTGCGGCCTGCCAGGTTGCGTGCTCGGATAAGGGTCTGGTATGGATCTTTGGGGGGACCCCACGCCGTTTTTTTTTTTTTTTTTGGCGCGGGGTTTCCCTTAAAATCCATACCAGACCTGAAGGGCCTGGTAAGGAATTTAGGGGGACTTCCACGTCATTTTTTTTTTCTAATTTTGGTTCGGGGTTTCCCTGTGTTGAATTCCCATGCCGTTTTTATCAATGAACTTCTATGTGTATTGTCGGCAATGCAATAGCCGCGAGTAGTTTTGAAATGGAATTTTTCCTTCAAAATGTCATTTTACTGTCAGACTGTTCTAAACACGGGAAACATGCGCCCCTTTACAGGCATACTATAGACACCCCCCAGGTACGAAATTTAAAGGGATATTACACTTTTATTGTTAGACTTTCAGCATTATTAAAATCACTGCTCCTGAAAAAACAGCCGTTTTTAAAACTTTTTTTTTGCATTGATCCATGTCCCCTGGGGCAGGACCCGGGTCCCCAAACACTTTTTATGACAATAACTTGCATATAAGCCTTTAAAATTAGCACTTTTGATTATTCATGTTTGTGTCCCATAGACTTTAACGGTGTTCGCGTGTTCGAGCGAACTTTTTTCCTGTTCGCATGTTCTGGTTGCGAACTGAACAGGGAGGTGTTCGGCTCATCCCTAGTCAAGATCAATGGCACAACCATCAGTCCATCCCCACATGCCAGAGTGCTAGGGGTAATTCAAGACTCTGAACTGCCTTTTCAGGCCCACATCCAATCCCTGTCCAAATCATGCCGCCTTAGCCTCCTCAACATCTCTAGAATACACCCCTTTTTGACCGAAGACACCAAACTTCTAATTCACTCCCTGGTTATCTCTCTCCTCAACTACTGCAACTCACTCCCCATTGGATTACCTTTACATTCACTAGCCCCCTTCAGTTCATATTGAATGCTGCTGCAAGACTCATCCACCTTACAAACCATTCAGTGTCCTCCATCCCTCTCTGCCAATCCCCAAACTGGCTTCCACTCACCCAACCAATACAATTCAAAGTGCTAACAATAAATTTACAAAGCCATCCAAAGCCATCCACCTTCTGCTTCTGGAAAACCTGGCATGAAGCGTAGCGGATTGCTGCTCTTGGTAGCGATTTGTCTCTGTGACAATTTTTTCAATTACCTCCTCAGTGAGGAATAATTGCAGGTTTTCCAGAGGGTTGTCACTCTCAACATCTACCTTCATCCCAGGTGATCCAGTGAAGGGGAATCTTGGGGGCGCTACCTGGTCTGTATCGCAGTCTATTGGGCACCATGTGCGCACATCGCTGAGGTCAGGTGCAGGATCATCACCGTTGTCACTTGACAGATCAGTGTCAGACGACAAATCTCCCCACGACTCACTATCGCTCAGTTCTGTGAGCAACTCTGTGTCACTGTTGCTGTCATTCAACTGGTCCAAAAGCGCTTTTTTAGTAAAGTGGCGCTTTGATGCCATGTTACAAAAATTTTATAGGCACAAATGACAGGAAAATGACAGGCAAGGGGCACTGTACAATAATCTTGTGTCAGATCTGAGATGATACAGTGTAATCCTCTCAGATTACAATGTATCACCTCTTTTATGTGTGTGTCACTTTTGAATTTCCCGCCCAGTTCTTGCCGGCGATCACAGTGGAGGACGTCGCTGGATCGCCAGGAGAAGTTAAGGGGACTCCGCTGAAGGCTCTGCAATGTTTCCCCGAGCTTGACTCAGGGTTGCCGCTCCTGGCAGAGAAAATCAACCCCGAGTCACGCTTGGGATTACTGCCAGGGAGGTTAAGCGCTGCACAAACTGTTGGCACTATATAAATCCTGTATTATAATAATAATAATAATAATAATCAAAATTTGGGATTTTCTTTCACTTTCAGTCTCGGTGATAATAATAAAGAGGGCGAGTCTTCCTAACAAGGCACAGTGACAGTTGACGTGTTCTAATCCCTCTTCATTCCATAAAAGAAAAAAAAAAGAAAAAGGGGGGGGGGTTGCATTTAATTACACTTTCAGGTGATTTGACAATGGCAAAAAAGAAAGCTTTAGGTAAATCCTCCTATTTAATCCCCCCTTCCCCAGCTCTTCAGGGTACCCCAGGTCTTTTACAATCCTAGCAAGATCCCTGCACGCTATGCATCATTAAAAACAATATTTTTTCAAATCACCTATAACCTTGATCCATTACATTTCTAACCAAACACGTGATTCTGGGCCTCTCTCATAGCTATTACTACAAAGCGACCAATAAAAACATTCAGGAGCAACCACAATTGAAAGCACAGATCGGGACAGTCTTGAAAGGTCAAACAGTCAAATAATGAAAACATTTAATGAGATAAAAGCATGTGCCGATTTAATAATAACATATGATTGGATGTTATTATTAAATCAGCACATGCTTTTATCTCATTGAACGTTTTAATTATTTGACTGTTTGTCCTTTCAAGACTTTACCGATCAGCGCTTTCAATTGTGGTTGCTCCTGAATATTTTTACTTGTATTCACACCCCTCCTGGTGTGGTCATCCACACATCTGCTCTTTGGGCTCTTGCAGGACATTCACAAGGTTCTTAGTGCAATAGATAACCCAGTTTGCTGCCGCCAAACTGTTTTTGTCTGTACAAAGTGACCGATACTGTCAATGTTACCTTACCTATTGTAGATGTCTCTTCTTATTTTAGATTGTATGCTATTTTGGCAATGCACCCCTCCTAATTATTGCTATTGTTATGGCCCAAACACAGTATTTCCTTACTTTGTACAGTACTGTCAATATATAATCTTGCCGCTAGATGGCATACATCCTTTGCATAGTAAATATAGCATGAACTAACAGAGGCCATCATTATAAACTAACATTCATGAATGTATTTTGTATATTTATATAGCACCAACCTAACACACACACAAAGAATAATTTGTCCCCGTTTGTGAAGGAGTTTAAAATCCAATATCCTTACCATACTCATACATGCACACACAACAGGAACATACAGTCAGACGCCAATTAAACTACCACTATGTATTTGTGGAGTCATCTGGAGTGCCCTGAGATATTTCACACAAACACATGAATAACATTCTATCTCCACATAGATACTATCCTTGTTGGATATTGTAAAATCAAATATAGAAACCACTTTTTAGTACCCATTTAGATCCCTTTGCCCTTGGGACACTCAACATTTATGATGACGGTGAATCCATAAAAACCCTGTAGTGTTCTGTTTTTAAAGTTGGGTGAACAGACATCAATGAGTTGCACAACTGCCCAAAACTGATCACATCGTTACTTCTATGGTTCTGTTGTCAATTTGATCCATAGGCGTTACACAGAACTTCACATACCTGTTTTAGCTGGAACCAGAATGAACGGGACAAAATCATGTTATTTCAATCACTGACATTATATTGTTGATGTCCATTAGAGATAGATATGGAACCCTGCACAGACCACACACTGCCTAGACCATGGAGCATATTGTATTGCAATGGTAAATGTTTTACTGCTGATGCGCTACTATGGCTCAAAGCGGTTGTATATCCGCACATGTAAAAAAAAAAAAAAAAAAAAAAACCCCTGTAAAGGCAAAGACATAATGAGATAGCTTATTATGAAATACTTACCTTAGAACGAGGTCCCCGTAT
Organism: Aquarana catesbeiana; assembly: GCF_042186555.1. Taxonomy (NCBI): domain Eukaryota; kingdom Metazoa; phylum Chordata; class Amphibia; order Anura; family Ranidae; genus Aquarana; species Aquarana catesbeiana. The sequence goes on from NC_133324.1 coordinate 762,467,000, forward strand.
CGCAGCCCGGTCCACGCCGAGAGAGCTGACATTTTGCCCTCAGCGTTTCTTCCGGGTTCGCGGCTCTGGCCACTCACATAACGCATGGGAGTTTTCTTCCGGGCATAGTCTGTCAGCGTCTGCCAGACATTCAACAGGGCATTCACAGCGCATGCGCCGCTGAGGTCAAAAATAAGGGTATACAACCACTTCAAGCCAACCAAACTCTGCCTTTTACATAGTAGATTTGTATATGCAATTTATTGAGTTCTTTGTTCAATTTTTACCTTTAAAGTTGCTGCCTTTACAGATCATCTTAATGACACTCACTCCCTACTAATTGCTTTCACCCCTCACACACATTATAGATTCACATATGTGTCTGTGCTGTTCAGGCCTGCCAATAGGGGGTTCTGGTGGTCCTGCCATATAGGGCCATGCCTCCATTAGGTCAGGAGGGGGTCCTGAACCCAGCAGGGGCTCCCTGTGGCTCTATCCTCCTCCTTAGGTGCAGTGTGTCCCACCAATCTTCTGTATGTATTCTCCCCATTAAGAGCCTTCTGGTGGTGGCAGCAGGAAGGCACTGAGAGCACAATATCTTCTCTGTAGGTGAGCAGGACCAGGGTGTGGTCTATTGCCCTCACGTGGGTGTAAAAAACCTAAAAACCATGCGCTTACTCCAAAAAAGTCATAAATGTAAGCAGCTAACACAACAAATAGAAAATTTGTAATAAATCATATGTAACCAAGTGTAGCGCTAAAAAATGAAAAAGAGAATATTGCTATATCACATAAAATAGCAAAATGAATTGTGAAAAGATAGTGTTTTGTATACTTTGTGAACATTCATACATATAGAACACTTATGTTATAAAGCCTTAGGGTCACCAAAAGTGATGACAGGATGTAAAATGGCAATAAAGCCCAAAACTGAATATGCAGGTACGGTGAACATAAATATTGCAATGGTGATAAATTCCAAAGCATATATTCGTGAGAGATTTCTGTATGTAATCCAACATGTGCTGACAGACACTTGTGCAAAACCACCACCTAGGATGACTGGAGGCTTACCAGAAAGTTGGGACCCACCTAGCATACGTTATATGGGTCAAACAGGCTTGGATTGCTCACTGGCAATGAAGGTAAGGAACCAAAGGCTGGTGAATGGTGAAGTAGTAACGTTGCTATCCCAAAAAGGTCTTCTTCATATGGAAGCTCGGACACCAACGGACATTACCCACATGTAATGAAGAAGGGGCTCATAGCATAATTCCGTAAATTATAAAAAATTTTATTAAAAGGAAAAACACTTACATTTCAGAATAAAAAGCGCTTGCAAGTAAAATGGCGGCAGTGGAGTCCTCCCCACACGTGGGTGGCTGCAGTACTCTGGCTGAACCTACTGAAAACTGCATTACACTGAGGAGGAGAAAAGATGTCAGCTGGGCTTCATCCTCCAGTCATGTGGTAAGAGGCCAACCTTTCCACCTTTCCCTGCCGGACTTCCCCTGGTCTTGCCACTATATATTGTCATGCTTAGCTTCTACATACTGCCCTGCTTCTGTATATTGTATACTGTCCTGCCTCCACATACTGCTCATGGCACTGCCAATGCATGTAAGCAGGTGCTTCCTCCATTCATTAGGTGGCACTGTGCCATTATACAGATGTAGTGGAGTTAGTTGACATTGGAGTCTCAGAGGAAGCAGATGTCTGATTGGATGATGCAACTTTTGGTGACCTTCTGCAGCCATCTTAGGTGGGGGCAACCATTAACTAGTTGCAGATTTTCGGTGTGCTACATAATTGTACACAGGGTGTGTGTAGCATGTCCAGTCTCTGTCCTGCTTCTGGACCCCCCCCCCATGTACTGTAATTTTGGGATGGGCTTTGCTGCGTGTTAGTACCGGGTTGCAGTCCTCAGGATCGCCCCACCAGGAGGTGATCAAGCCAGGATCCAGTAGCGGAAAAGCAGGTAAGGATCAAACAGAAGCATAGTCAGTAAACAAGCCAAAAGGTCAGTAACGAGTTACGAGTAACGAGTTGAAAAAGCCAAGTGACAATAGCGAGTGGTAGCAAAATACGGACAGCAGCAGGGAAGACAAGAGTGAGATAACGGCTGAAAAGAGCACAATAATCTGCCAAACAGGAAGTGCAGAGACATGGTTAAAATCAGGAAGTTCATGGGAGTAGCAAAGAGTTCAAGGTTCAGCAGAAGTCAAGGCAGGATTGTCCAATGGATCAGACAGAGTGCTGTCCAAGTGTCCAGCAGCACAGGTAGCTCAGCTAGAAGAGTCATTGAAAAAAAAAGTCAAAGCAGTCTGTATCAGTGTTTATAAACAACACTGCTCCAGTACATAGATACAAAGTAACATATTGTTATGTTTGTATCTTTCTCTTCATTTATCCGCAGATGGAAGGAATGAACTTAGAGCTATAGATATCAGTTAAAGCAACCTTATTATAATTAAAAAAAAAATGTTGTTTTTATTTATTTTTGAAATGTTCCTCTGTTTAACCCCTTAATAATCCTTAGATTCATTACATTGTTGAGGTCCTGTGTTTTTCCCTGTCTGCAAGCTATACAAGTACACCCATCGAGTCTTGCTGCATACATTGTGGATCAATGCCATGACCAATCCTCCATTCAAAATGTTTTGGTTTTACTGCATACAAATCAATGTGAATGTAAAACATAAGAAAAGCAGAAGGAACCCAGAAATAGGTCAGAAGCAAGATAGAAACAATGTAAACATCAGATGCAACATGCTTTGAAGAAAAATGGCTTTAAGCATGAGGCTGGGTTTACACTATTGCCGCATGTGGCTCACAGCAGGGGTCTGGTGCGTCCCTGTTCACCGTTTCAGGTCCAATTTCAGCAAAAAATTTGGGGCTGAATTCAGACCCGAAACGGACCAAAAGACGCACAAGACCCCTGTGCAAAGCGTGGGAGCAGCAGGGAGCTCTCAGCATCTGATTCTGGTTTAGAATTTGAACCAGTAGAGAGCAGTGGATCGGAGATCGAGTCAGCGGAGAAAACCGTCCCTCCTAAAAGAATAAGGAGATCAGGACCAAGATCAGAAAACCTGCCTACCACCAGCACCAGACCCCAGGAAGAGGAGCCCAGTACCAGAATACACACCCAGCCCAAAGAATCCAGGCCCAGTCCTACCTTCCCGCTGGCCCTGGCAAAATTCTTATTGTTGTCTGTCAGCTCAGGGCCCACTATAATCCCCCCCTTTCACCGCACAGTCAGGTGTGCGGCCCAGCACTACAAATTTTGCAGAGCAGTTTATTGCCATAAACCCCCAATTCCTCCTACGCCTGTATGTTCCAATGGCAACAACTCACACTAGACAAATTCAAATTGTTTTTGGGCCTTACATTTATTATGGCGCTTACAAAGAAGAACGAACTGCATGCTCACTGGTCCCCCAACCACATGCTGATATATTCTGCTGTCATGTCCAGGACACGGATTTAAATTACCAGATGCTACAACCGTATTTATCAACCCGAAAGTCCCATTACTGGTATAAAAAAAATCTGCATTTCATCTTTTTCATATGGCCAAGTTTAATTCGTATGTCTGCTATCAAAAATGAACCGAAAACCAACCCATCACCCACCTCAAATATATTGAAGACATTGTCACTGCCCTGTTGCTCCAGAAAAATTGGGAAGGTAAGTAAGATGCATACTTACAAAGTTGCACAAGCAGAGAAATATGCCTGGTTGAAAATCAGAGAGATTTCCTATAATCAAAATGATGGCTGCGCACCAGATGGCCAGTTCCTAGTTAGGAGCCACAGTGCCAAGAACCAGTGGGACCTCAGGGACAGAAACGGAGGAATGCACATCCACAGACAAGGATCCCCCAGCCAGGAAACAAATTGTTCCTGCTGTTAATCTCTAGCAGCTCAGCAGCTGATGATGTGTTCAGGAAACACTGATTTAAGTGTGTAAATAAAGAAAGCACTTTAGAAAGGGGGGCGAGTATATGTTATAGTAAAACAAAATCAGTGTGCATATGACATAACAGGGCTGGCGCTTCCACTAGACGAACTAGGCAGCCGCCTAGGGGCGCAGCTGACCCTTGCCTCACCTCTTCCTCCTCCTTGTCGCCCCCCCCCCCCCCAAGCTCCTCGGCAGAGCCCCTGATAGGGGACCCGGACAGCAAGGAGTTCGGTACAGCGGGTGGGTGGTAGCCTTGCTGAGTGGTGTGCAGCTTTCCCCCCCTGCCACCCATCGGCTTTTACATGCTGGAGGGGGAGGGACATCTGTGTGTAACAAGGCAGGCAGCCAATAGTGCTACTCTTCTGAGTTGGTGGGCTTAACTGCTAAGTCGCTCCACCTCCCACCACCTCCTTAGCCAATCAGATTGTCCAGCCCGCCACATTTGACCAGAAGAAGCTAGTGTGACCAGAGCAGGCCGGGATGGAGAGGATCCGACATACCTGAACATGAAGAAGGTATGAGATCAAACATTTTACAATGCTGGCTGCAGAAATTGATCAGTGTGTTCTCCACCCGTGCTGTGTGTAGAATATGCAGTGATCACACTGATCGAGGGATGACTTCCCCTCCATTTTCTTACACTGCTTCTTATTGGTGTTTTTATTTACACTGCACACAGGACAGGAGAATGATGATTAGACTTCTACAAGCTGCTGCATTTTCAGCTGTTTCTATAGCTATTTGTGCCAGAGTCCCATGCCAGCTATCCATGATTTGTTTGACATTTTCTTTGTTATCTTTAAAGGCATTAGCTGGTCAGCCTGGTCAGATTCACAGACCTGTTAACCATTTAGTGTCCTCCTGTGCTTGAGAATTGACGGTTAGTAAAGTTTTTTGTTTTTTTGGTTATATCTTGTATACTCCTGTTTGCAGCGATCATTGTTTTTCCACACTGGTCACTGCTAGGACACACTTGTACCATGTCTGCAGTCTCTGGCCGTCTCCTGTACCATGTCCGCAGTCTCTGGCCGTCTCCTGTACCATGTCCGCAGTCTCTGGCCGTCTCCCGTACCATGTCCGCAGTCTCTGGCCGTCTCCCGTACCATGTCCGCAGTCTCTGGCCGTCTCCCGTACCATGTCCGCAGTCTCTGGCCGTCTCCCGTACCATGTCCGCAGTCTCTGGCCGTCTCCCGTACCATGTCCGCAGTCTCTGGCCGTCTCCCGTACCATGTCCGCAGTCTCTGGCCGTCTCCCGTACCATGTCCGCAGTCTCTGGCCGTCTCCCGTACCATGTCCGCAGTCTCTGGCCGTCTCCCGTACCATGTCCGCAGTCTCTGGCCGTCTCCCGTACCATGTCCGCAGTCTCTGGCCGTCTCCCGTACCATGTCCGCAGTCTCTGGCCTTCTCCCGTACCATGTCCGCAGTCTCTGGCCTTCTCCCATACCATGTATGCAGTCTCTGACCCTCTCCTGTAGTACGTTTTTGCAGTCTCTGACCCTCTCCTGTAGTATTTCTGCAATAAAGGGGGGCATCAGGCATGGTAGGTGGTGAGGGAAGAGAGCTGCAGGTGCAGTGGGTGGTGAGGCAAGGGAGGTTGCAGGCTCAGTAGATAATGAGGAAAGGGGTCCCAGGTGCAGTGGGTGGTGATGGAAGGAGTTCCTAGGCACAAGTGGTGGTTAAAGCGGGGCTGTAGAGAAAATTTTAATGTAGCATACAGGACAAGGAGCTTCATAATCCAGAGCCCACCAAAATCCTCAGCACCAGGCCCATGATGCTCTTAATCCAGTCTGAATGGCCAGGGTCGCAAAGGTCACACTTGCAATCGGGCCCTGGTGTTCCTCCACTAATATATTTTTTATAATGGCACACAGTGAATTAAAAAGTGCCGTTATAAAAACAAAACACTGACAGATTTTTCACACAATACACACTGAGATCTCTGATCAAAGAGTGTGTTGTGCTATTATTTAATGACACTGCACAAAGCCATTGAGTGTTTTTTTTTTTTTGCTGGGGGGGCGCAAGTAGCTGGTCTTGCCTAGGGTGCAAAATAGTCTAGCACCGGCCCTGGATGGTAATATTACTGCACAGGTGCTACAATATGGCCCTTCAGCCCAGCCATCCCTGTGTGAATACCATCCCAAAGTAATTGCCTGTGATTACATACCTCTCCTAGTGTGTAGAAAAAAAACCCCATGCTCCACCTCCAGACTGCTTGCTGACACTGATGAATACTCACTGTGGTATAAGTACTTGTCTCTTCCTGTGCTGTGTCCAATCATCTAATAGGAGTGATTGGAAGCAGCTGGTTTGCTGGGGATAGATTACCTGGCATGTGTCAGAGCACCGATCAATGCTCATTCTGGTATAATTACTTGTTTTATCTACAGTCAGGTCCATAAATATTGGGACATCGACACAATTCTAATCTTTTTTGGCTCTATACACCACCACAATGCATTTGAAATGAAACAACCAAATCAGGTGAACGGTGTAGGAATTACAACAATTACTTTTGGTCCCTTAAAAAGTGCCTCCCACTCTTTAAGGGACCAAAAGTAATGGGACAATTGGCTGCTCAGCTGTTCCATGGCCAGGTGTGTGTTATTCCCTCATTATCCCATTTACAAGGAGCAGATAAAAGGTCCAGAGTTCATTTCAAGTGTGCTATTTGCATTTGGAATCTGTTGCTGTCAACTCTCAATATGAGATCCAAAGAGCTGTCACTATCAGTGAAGCAAGCCATCATTAGGCTGAAAAAACAAAACAAACCCATCAGAGAGATAGCAAAAACATTAGGTGTGGCCAAATCAACTTTTTGGAACATCCTTAAAAAGAAAGAACGCACCGGTGAGCTCAGAAACACCAAAAGACCTGGAAAACCACAGAAAACAACTGTGGTGGATGACCGAAGAATTCTTTCCCTGGTGAAGAAAAACCCTTCACAACAGTTGGCCAGATCAAGAACACTCTCTAGGAGGTAGGTGTATGTGTGTCAAAGTCAACAATCAAGAGGAGACTTCACCAGAGTGAATACAGAGGGTTCACCACAAGATTTAAACCATTGGTGAGCCTCAAAAACAGGAAGGCCAGATTAGAGTTTGCCAGACAACATCTAAAAAAGCCTTCACAGTTCTGGAACAACATCCTATGGACAGATGAGACCAAGATCAACGTGTACCAGAGTGATGGGAAGAGAAGAGTATGGAGAAGGAAAGGAACTGCTCATGATCCAAAGCATACCACCTCATCAGTGAAGCATGGTGGTGGTAGTGTCATGGTGTGGGCATGTATGGCTGCCAATGGAACTGGTTCTCTTGTATTTATTGATGATGTAACTGCTGACAAAAGCAGCAGGATGAATTCTGAAGTGTTTCAGGCAATATTATCTGCTCATATTCAGCAAAATGCTTCAGAACTCATTGGACGGCGCTTCACAGTGCAGATAGACAATGACCCAAAGCAACCAAAGAGTTTTTTAAGGGAAAGTGGAATGTTATGCAATGGCCAAGTCAATCGTCTGACCTGAATCCGAGTGAGCATGCATTTCACTTGCTGAAGACAAAACTGAAGGGAAAATGCCCCAAGAACAAGCAGGAACTAAAGACAGTTGCAGTAGAGGCCTGGCAGAGCATCACCAGGGATGAAACCCAGCGTCTGGTGATGTCTATGTGTTCCAGACTTCAGGCTGTAATTGACTGCAAAGGATTTGCATTATTAAAAAGTGCAAGTTTGATGGATGATTGTTAATCTGTCCCATTACTTTTGGTCCCTTAAAAAGTGGGGGGCACGTATACAAACTGTTGTAATTCCTACACCGTTCACCTGATTTGGATGTAAATACCCTCAGATTAAAGCTGAAAGTCTGCAGTTAAAGCACATCTTGTTTGTTTGTTTCATGTCAAATCCATTGTGGTGGTGTATAGAGCCAAAAAGATTAGAATTGTGTCAATGTCCCAATATTTATTATTTGAAGGTGAAACTGGAAGCAGCTAGTTTGCCGGAGATGGATTGCCTGGCATGTCTCAAATGGCACAGCTCAGGCATCCATTCAGGGATCTCCCAGCATAATGGTGCGCGGCCGCAAACCTAAGACCAAAAGATTCCCAGGCAAGAATCCACATCCGAGGGCAGGGAACCGTCAAGGGCCCACGTGCGCCGGGCTGAGCAATGGGCATCACCCCGCCAAGGCCACAGTTTGGTCCATCCTAGATGCCACAGACATACCCACCAGATGATCCAACCAGTGGTGCTCAGCCATCACTGAGATAGGAGACCATAGTAAGCCAGGGAACAGCGACCTCTGGTGACAAAATGTAGAAGGCAGTCAAACACTCAGTGGAGACATTGCGCCAAATAACGCTCAATATTTACACATTAATGTTACAAGAGTAAATACATAAAGAGAGACATGTTCATTACAGATGAAAGGGCATTGAAAAATATAATCAAACATATCATGGAAAGTGGAGTTAGTGACCCTCCTATGAATAGTAACAGATTTACAAAGATTATTTCACTGATTAATCTCACTAAGCATTGTGATATTTTGGAATAACTATAAGTTCCTTGCTCATAGTGCCCTATCGTTTTTGTCAGTGGGTTGAATAGTGCCCCACCGTTGGTGTCAGTGGGTGGAATAGTGCCCCATAGTTGGTGTAAGTGGGTTGAATAGTGCCCCATCGTTGGTGTCAGTGGGTGGAATAGTGCCCCATTGTTGGTGTCAATGGGTGGAATAGTGCCCCATCCTTGGTGTCAGTGGGTGGAATAGTGCCCCATCCTTGGTGTCAGTGGGAGGAATAGTGCCACATCGTTGGTGTCAGTGGGAGGAATAGTGCCCCATTGCTGGTGTAAGTGGGAGCAATAGTGACCGATCATTGGTGTAAGTGGGAGGAATAGTGTATTTGTGGTCAGAGGAAGAATTTATGCTCCATCATTGGTGTCAGTGGGAAGAATAATACCCCATTTTTGATGTCAGAGGGAGTAATAGTGTCCCATGGGCCGGATGAAGCCAAGCAAAGGGCCGCATCCAGCCCATGGGCCGCAGGTTGGAGACCACTGTACTAGACCAAAGTTATTCTGACTAGTGAATTCTGTCAGCTTTTATTTAAACAGACCTTTTTATCAACTTTAAGGATAGGTTTACCTTTACCCCCATATTTAGAGTGTAACATGTTACTATGCAGCATCGCCCTCCCCTGTGACAACGAGCAGGGGTTCTACACCCCACACCTGCTGTCACATTTTGAAATCTGCGCAGCTGTGTAGGACTCAGCTCACACAACCGTATCCTTTATTCACAGAAATCTGAGTGAAGAAATTACAAGTCCCATCCGCCACCGCAGCAGACGGACTTGTATCAGTGAACTGCGAGCATGCTGATCAGCACACTCACATTTCATTCACACTGCCTGCAGCTCAGAAACTGTCTGCCCGTATGTAGGTATGGACAGAGAGCTCTAGGCAATGTGTGCAGGAGCCTGACATTGCAGTTGTGATCCACTGATGGCGGGTGCAATGTTAGATAATAAATGCATATGTTTTCTCTGCAAAAATATGTACCTTTATTACTTTTTTTTTTAGGAAAGTGTACTTGGCTTTTGAAAAAATTTTACAGCTAACAGCACAGAAAAATCTATTATTTTCAATGCTTACTTTCAGTGGTTTTCTGACCAATATATTTTTTCTCACTTACAATGTGCTTTTGAACTTGGTAGAAAATTTGACTTCTTAAGGAAGACTCAATTCTTTAGCACTGCTCCCTCCCTCCAGCATTATTCTAGCCATTCTGGGACTGTCTGATTTACTGTCTGTGCTGGCCCAGCTCCCCCACCTCCCTTCATAAAGTTTTATGCAGCATGAGGGGGAGAGCAAAAAGGAATACTTTAAAATATCACTTGAGTGACAGCTCTGAGCCGCTAAGGCAGCTGCATCACATCCAAGATGGCGGCTGCCAAAAGCAGTCTGCAAGCTTTGGGATGTCTTACATAACATGCCTAAAATGCGTTAAGTTAACCTATAATCCCATGGGAAGGCTGTTGTTTAAATGAATGGTCTGGTGACAGAGTCTCTTATAATATATTTAAAATTAACAGCTACATTCATTGTTGGGTTACATTTTATGTTTTATTGCCAAAACATTTTTTTTTTGTAGTTTTAGATAAAGTAGGGAAGTGTTAAACCTCCGCCACATTTTTATTGCTGTCTGTGCTCCTGCTGTGTTCATTCACCTTCTATAATTGTTCTGGGGAAATGTTCTTTTAGACCCTGGATGTCGCCTTTGTTCTCCACTGATTGACTCCAGATTGCACAGCCACCAGAATGCTTCCACCTGACAGTCAGAAGTCTGATGTCAGATTTACACACAATCCCAGTGGCTGCAGCCACCGGGAATGTGTGTAAAGCCTTCCACTGTACGATGTACAGACCTGACAGTGAAAGGAATAAAGCATTTGAGATAACAGTGTGTGAAATGCAAAAAAAACTGCAGTAATCTATCAGATTTAACTTTATGTTTAACCACTTCAATACCAGGCACTTAGACACCTTCATTCCCAAGCCAATTTTCACCTTTCAGCGCTGTCGCAATTTGAATGACAATTGCGCGGTCATGCTACACTGTACCCAAACTAATTTTTTATCATTTTGTTCACACAAATAGAGCTTTCTTTTGGTGGTATTTGATCACCTCTGGGATTTTTATTTTTTGCGCAACAAATAAAAAATACCGAAAATTTTGAAAAAAAAAAAAGTTTTTCTTTGTTTCTGTTAAAATTTTTTGTAAATAAGTAAGTTTTCGCCTTCAATTATGGGCACTGATATGGCTGCACTGACAGGCACTGATAAGGTGGCACTGGTGGGCACCGATGAGGTGGCACCAATGAGGTGGCACTGACAGGCACTGATGATGGGCACTGATAGGCAGCACTGATAGGCGGCACTGATAGGTGGCACTGATGGGCACTTGTAGGCAGCACTAATGGGTACTTATAGGTGGCGAATAGATGGAGAATGAACAGAAACCAATGGATCAGGATAACAGCCAGGCAACTAGTATATTCAGAAGGAGACTTCAGCAGTCACAGTCTCTATATTCTCCCAGTACAGGTTTCCCATAATAAACAATCCAGGGGACTTTACAAGATGCCCCCACTACCCTCGTAGCAAACAAACACTGTCCTTTCTTCACACTCCGCACTTGTTTACAAACCTGAGCTGTAAAAAAGAGCCTCCCACTGTCTATATTACAGCTCAGGTTTGTAAACAAGTAAACAAACTGGTTGTTATGGCAACCAGGTTGTTTACCTTTTTAGCAGATATCTCATATAAAGGGCTATATGGTCATTGTGGGCAACAGGCAATTTTTACCAATCTTTTTCTTTTTACCAATAACATACTTCATGTAACAAGCCTATAAAGTCAACTAATTCAAAGCTCTCCAAACACAGCCATTTTTTTCACGCTGTAATTTAGTAAAATAGCCCTCTGATTGGTTGCTATTGGCGACATGTTTGTACACTTGTCCTTTACACTTGGAAGGGTACATAGGGTCTAATAATATGAAATGTCTGATAATGATATAACAGCCCTGTTGACTATGAAAACCAATCAGCCTCCTTATAGCTTTTCAATCCTGGCTGTAAAATAGACAGCTGGAGGCTCAGTGGTTGCTATGGGCAACACAAAATTGTGCCATCAACACAAATTAGGTGACAAGCCCATTAAGTAGAAGAGATTGAACTGACATCAGATTATTTATAGAGTAGAACAGAGCTTTATTGAGGGAAGGGGTTGAAGTAATTCCATTTAACCAGCAAGACAAGCAGCTCTCCAGACACCATACCTCCCCCTCCCTCCCTCCCCACCAGCACCAAATATATAAAGCAGAACTCCAAAGAAATAAAGAGCCCACTGAAATATATTTGTCAGAAATTTCTTGCCTGCCAAAAGATGGGGAATTCGTTTCAGCCAGTTTTCTGATCCAGGCACCACCATAGATGGCATGACCAGCTCCTGGATGTCCATGGCAATTACAGGACACAGCCAGGGGAGGGCACATGTCCAGCCTGCTGATTGGTCATTCCTGTGTAGGGATGAGCCGAACACCCCCCGGTTCAGTTCGCACCAGAACTTGCGAACAGACCAAAACATTGCACGAACGTTAGAACCCCATTGAAGTCTATGGGGCTCGAACGTTCAAAATCAAAAGTGCTAATTTTAAAGGCTAATTTGCATGGTATTGTCCTAAAAAGAGTTTGGGGACCCGGGTCCTGCCCCAGGGCACATGTATCAATGCAAAAAAAAGTTTAAAAACGGCCGTTTTTTCGGGAGCAGTGATTTTATTGATGCTTAAAGTAAAACAATAAAAGTGTAATATTCCTTTAAATTTCATACCTGGGGGGTGTCTATAGTATGCCTGTAAAGGGGCGCATGTTTCCTATGTTTAGAACAGTCTGACAGCAAAATGACATTTCAATGGAAAAAAAGTCATTTAAAACTACTCGCGGCTAATGAATTGCCGGTCCTACAATACACATAAAAGTTCATTAATAAAAACTGCATGGGATTTCCCCACAGGGGAACCCTGAACCAAAATTTAAAAAAAAACTGGCGTGGGGGTCACCCTAAATTTTAATATTAAGGGGAACCCCGCGCCAAAATTAAAAAAAAAAAAGACGTAAGGGTCCCCCTCAAAATTCATACCAGACCCTTCAGGTCTGGTATGGATTTTAAGGGGAACCCTGCGCCAAAATTTAAAAAAAATTGGCGTGGGGTCCCCCCAAAAATCCATACCAGACCCTTATCCGAGCACACAACCTGGCAGGCCGCAGGAAAAGAGGGGGGGACAAGAGAGCGCCCCCCCCTCCTGAACCGTACCAGGCCACATGCCCTCAACATTGGGAGAGTGCTTTGGGGTAGCCCACCAAAGCACCTTGTCCCCATGTTGATGAGGACAAGGGCCTCATCCCCACAACCCTTGGCCGGTGGTTGTGGGGGTCTGCGGGCAGGGGGCTTATCGGAATCTGGAAGCCCCCTTTAACAAGGGGACCCCCAGATCCCGCCCCCCCCTGTGTGAAATGGTAAGGGCCCATTTCACAAAACAACTGTCAAAAATGTCAAAAATGACAAGAGACAGTTTTTGACAATTCCTTTATTTAAAGTCTTCTTTTTTCCATCTTCTGTCTTCTTTCTTCTATCTTCCTTCGGTTTCTTCCTCCATCTTCTTCTTCCTCTGATCCTCTGCTTCTTTCTCCGGTGTTCTCGTCCGGCATCTCCCTCCGCGGCATCTTCTTCTCTTCATCTTCTTCTCTTCATTATCTTATCTTCATCTTCTTCTCTTCATCTTCTTTTTGGGCCGCTCCGCATCCATGATTTGATGGGAGGCTCCCACTGTGTGACGCTTCTCGTCTTCTGACTGTTCTTAAATAACGGAGGGCGGGGCCACCCAGTGACCCCGCCCCCCTCTGATGCACGGGGACTTGAAGGGTACTTCCCAGATCACACCATAGAAACGCAGTCCAGATGCGTTTTTGGTGCATTTTTGATGCAGTCCAGTGCTTCCCCCCCCTCTTTTTTCTTAACCTTAAATAAGGATAAGTGTGCTGCAATGTGTTTTTGGTGCATTTTGGTGCGTTCCAGTGCATTTTTTATGCATTTTACAGCGTTTCAGTACAGTCCAGTGCATAAAAAATGCAGCATGTTCTACTTTTTTTTTTGGGGAACTGGAAACGCACTGGAACTGCAAGCACTGGTGTGATCTATGTCAATGAAAACCATATAACCTACTTTTCGTGCATTTTTTATGCAGAAAAAAAACGCACTGGACTGCATGTGGTGTGAACTGGCCCTTAAGGAATAAAAGTTATTTAAAACTACTCGCGGCTATAATGAAATGTTGGTCCGGCAATACACATAAAAGTTCGTTGATAAAAACAGCATTAAGAAAAAAAACAAAATTAAGAAAAAAAAATGTGTGGGGTTCCCTCGAAATTCCATACCAAGCCCTTCAGGTCTGGTATGGATATTAAGGGGAACCCCCCACCAAAATAAAAAAAAATGGTGTGGGGGTCCCCCTCAAAATCAATACCAGGCCCTTCAAGTCTGGTATGGATTTTAAGGGGAACCCCGTGCCAAAATAAAATAAAATGGTGTGGGGTCCCCCTCAAAATCCATACCAGGCCCTTCAGGTCTGGCATGGATTTTAAGGGGAACCCCGTGCCAAAATTTAAAAAAAATGGCGTGGGGTCACCCTAAAAATCCATATCAGACCCTTATCTGAGCACGCAACCTGGCAGGCCGCAGGAAAAGAGGGGGGATGAGAGAGTGCCCCCCCTCCTGAACCGTACCAGGCCACATGCCCTCAACATTCGGAGGATGCTTTGGGGTCCCCTGCAAAGCACCTTGTCCCCATGTTGATGAGGACAAGGGCCTCATCTCCACAACCCTTGGCTGGTGGTTGTGGGGGTCTACGGGCAGGGGGCTCATCGGAATCTGGAAGCCCCCTTTAACAAGGGGACCCCCAGATCCCGCCCCCCCCTGTGTGAAATGGTAAGGGGGTACAAAAGTACCCCTACCATTCACAAAACAACTGTCAAAAATGTTAAAAATGACAAGAGACAGTTTTTGACAATTCCTTTATTTAAAGTCTTCTTTTTTCCATCTTCTATCTTCCTTCGGTTTCTTCCTCCATCTTCTTCTTCCTCTGATCCTCTGCTTCTTTCTCCGGTGTTCTCGTCCGGCATCTCCCTCCGCGGCATCTTCTTCTCTTCATCTTCTTCTCTTCAATATCTTATCTTCATCTTCTTATCTTCATCTTCTTCTCTTCAATATCTTATCTTCATCTTCTTCTCTTCATCTTCTTTTTGGGCCGCTCCGCATCCATGATTGGATGGGAGGCTCCCACTGTGTGACGCTTCTCGTCTTCTGACTGTTCTTAAATAACAGAGAGCGGGGCCACCCAGTGACCCCGCCCCCCTCTGACGCACAGGGACTTGACGGGGACTTCCCAGATCACACCATAGAAACGCAGTCCGGATGCGTTCCAGGTGCTTTTCTGCATGCACGTTTTTTATGCGTTCCTGATGCATTTTTGATGCATTTTTGATGCAGTCCAGTGCTCCCCCCCTCTTTTTTCTTAGCCTTAAATAAGGACAAGTGTGTTGCACTGTTTTTGGTGCATTTAGGTGCGTTCCAGTGCATTTTTTATGCATTTTACAGCGTTTCAGTACAGTCCAGTGCATAAAAAATGCAGCATGTTCTACTTTTTTTTTGGGGAACTGGAAACGCACTGGAACTGCAAGCACTGGTGTGAACTATGCCATTGAAAACCATATAACCTACTTTCTGTGCGTTTTTTATGCAGATAAAAAACGCACTGGACTGCATGTGGTGTGAACTGGCCCTTAAGGAATAAAAGTTATTTAAAACTACTCGCGGCTATAATGAAATGTTGGTCCGGCAATACACATAAAAGTTCGTTGATAAAAACAGCATTAAGAAAAAAAACAAAATTAAGAAAAAAAAAATGTGTGGGGTTCCCTCGAAATTCCATACCAAGCCCTTCAGGTCTGGTATGGATATTAAGGGGAACCCCGCACCAAAATAAAAAAAAATGGTGTGGGGGTCCCCCTCAAAATCAATACCAGGCCCTTCAAGTCTGGTATGGATTTTAAGGGGAACCCCGTGCCAAAATAAAATAAAATGGTGTGGGGTCCCCCCTCAAAATCCATACCAGGCCCTTCAGGTCTGGCATGGATTTTAAGGGGAACCCCGTGCCAAAATTTTTAAAAAATGGCGTGGGGTCACCCTAAAAATCCATATCAGACCCTTATCTGAGCACGCAACCTGGCAGGCCGCAGGAAAAGAGGGGGGACGAGAGAGCGCCCCCCCCCCTCCTGAACCGTACCAGGCCACATGCCCTCAACATTCGGAGGATGCTTTGGGGTCCCCCGCACAGCACCTTGTCCCCATGTTGATGAGGACAAGGGCCTCATCTCCACAACCCTTGGCCGGTGGTTGTGGGGGTCTGCGGGCAGGGGGCTCATCAGAATCTGGAAGCCCCCTTTAACAAGGGGACCCCTAGATCCCAGCCCTCCCCCCTGTGTGAAATGGTAAGGGGGTACAAAAGTACCCCTACCATTTCACAAAAAAACTGTCAAAAATGTTAAAAATGACAAGAGACAGTTTTTGACAATTCCTTTATTTAAATGCTTCTTCTTTTTTCTATCTACTTTCTTCTATCTTCTATCTTCCTTCGGTTTCTTCCTCCATCTTCTTCTTTTTCTGGTTCTTCTGGTTCTTCCTCCGGTGTTCTCGTCCGGCATCTCCTCCGTGGCGTCTTCTTCCCTTCTTCTCCTCGGGCCGCTCCGCACCCATGATGGCATGGTGGGAGGCTCCCACTGTGTGTCGCTTCTCCTCTTCTGACGTTTCTAAAATAACGGAGGGCGGGGCCACCCCCCCCTCTGACGCACGGGGACTTGACGGGGACTTCCCTGTGGCATTCCCCATCACCGGGTGACCCTGCCCTCCGTTATTTAAGCACCGTCAGAAGAGGAGAAGCGTCACACAGCGGGAGCCTCCCACCATGCCATCATGGATGCGGAGCGGCCCGAGGAGAAGAAGGGAAGAAGACGCCGCAAATGTCAAAAATCACCAATCCGCCCGTGGATAGTAACGCAGCAAATTGAGACACCAGGGCTGATCAGCTGAAGGTACACATCTGTGAAGATGACAGCCATCAGAATCCTATGGTGATCCTATGGTGATGTTGGGAAGGGGCGAGCAGAACGTGTTTCAAGGGACTCTGTGCTCTTTTTTTTTTTTTTTTAGATGCATTTGAAAAAGAGGGCAGAGTACTTGAAATGAGTTTGTTCGCCCCCTCCCAACATCATAGGATTCTGATGGCTGTGATCTTAGGTGTGGCTGGAGATTCTGCCAGCCCTTTCTTTCCATACTACCTGCTGGTGCTTTGGAGCCCCTGCTGCATGTCTGGTGACCATCCATTGGTTCTGTGTACAATCAGCTGATCAGCTCTGGTGTCTCAACCTGCTGTGTTACTATCCACTGGTAGATTAGTGATTTTTGACATGTAAGTATTCTACTTTCAATAAAGCTGTTTTTTGTTTGGTATTAACCTAAGCTCCCAGCTTTTTGCTATTTCCGAGCTCTTTTTTTTTAAGCCACTCCTATGATCCAGTCAGAGCTGCTGTTAGAAATCTTGGGGCCCTGTACAGACTATCTGACAGCTCAACCCAATCACAGTGCCCTGCCAATTATAAGTGTCTGAGGCATTCTCCGCTCTGCAGCCTCAAGTATACAAGAGGTGGCTGTGGGGCAGCGAATACCTTGAACACTAATGATTGGAAATGTGAAGTGACAGCTCAGCTGCATTCAGACAAGGATCCAAACATACCTGAACTCACCCCTGCTAATGAGAAATCTACAGCTGACTTTGAGGCTAGGTTCACATCTGTGCGAGTGATTGCCACTGCGGGACCGCACCTGTCCTCGCAGCAACAACCACCCGCACATTAAAACGCAGGAGATGTGTCATTAATCCTAATGACACCCGCATGCACTGGAAACCGCACTACACTTACGATTTCCATGTGGGCTGCGATGTAAAAAACAGAGCGGGCAATAGTGTGAACCTAGCCAAAGGCCTAACAGATATTCCTTTAGCCTTAAAGTTAGGGATGCACCGAATGGGTTTTTTGGTGCCGAAACCGATACCGAAAATAAATCTTCCTTGATCCCGAAAACCGAAACAACACTGATACTGAAAGTGACTGTTTTTAAAAATATTTTTATATAGGAGATGGTCAAAGACTGGGGACATGGTACAGGAGATGGTCAGAGACTCCAGAGATGGTGGAGGAGATGATCAGAGACTGCAGAGATGGTACAGGAGATGGTCAGAGACTGCAGACATGGTACAGGAGATGGTCAGAGACTGGGCACATGCTACAGGAGATGGTCAGAGACTGGGCACATGCTACAGGAGATGGTCAGAGACTGGGCACATGCTACAGGAGATGGTCAGAGACTGGGCACATGCTACAGGAGATGGTCAGAGACTGGGCACATGCTACAGGAGATGGTCAGAGACTGGGCACATGCTACAGGAGATGGTCAGAGACTGGGCACATGCTACAGGAGATGGTCAGAGACTGGGGACATGCTACAGGAGATGGTCAGAGACTGGGGACATGCTACAGGAGATGGTCAGAGACTGCAGGCATGGTACAGGAGATGGTCAGAGACTGCAGGCATGGTACAGGAGATGGTCAGAGACTGCAGGCATGGTGCAGGAGATGGTCAGAGACTGGGGACATGGTGCAGGAGATGGTCAGAGACTGGGGACATGGTGCAGGAGATGGTCAGAGACTGGGGACATGGTGCAGGAGATGGTCAGAGACTGGGGACATGGTACAGGAGATGGTCAGAGACTGCAGACATTGTACAGGAGATGGTCAGAGACTGCAGACATTGTACAGGAGATGATCAGAGACTGGGCACATGGTACAGGAGATGATCAGAGACTGGGCACATGGTACAGGAGATGATCAGAGACTGGGCACATGGTACAGGAGATGATCAGAGACTGGGCACATGGTACAGGAGATGATCAGAGACTGGGCACATGGTACAGGAGATGATCAGACTGCAGACATGGTACAGGAGATGGTCAGAGACAGGGGACATGATACAGGAGATGGTCAGAGACAGGGGACATGATACAGGAGATGGTCAGAGACTGGGGACATGGTACAGGAGATGGTCAGAGACTGGGGACATGCTACAGGAGATGGTCAGAGACTGGGGACATGCTACAGGAGATGGTCAGAGACTGGGGACATGCTACAGGAGATGGTCAGAGACTGGGGACATGCTACAGGAGATGGTCAGAGACTGGGGACATGCTACAGGAGATGGTCAGAGACTGGGGACATGCTACAGGAGATGGTCAGAGACTGGGGACATGCTACAGGAGATGGTCAGAGACTGGGGACATGCTACAGGAGATGGTCAGAGACTGGGGACATGGTACAGGAGATGGTCAGAGACTGGGGACATGGTACAGGAGATGGTCAGAGACTGGGGACATGGTACAGGAGATGGTCAGAGACTGCAGGCATGGTACAGGAGATGGTCAGAGACTGCAGGCATGGTACAGGAGATGGTCAGAGACTGGGGACATGGTGCAGGAGATGGTCAGAGACTGGGGACATGATACATGAGATGGTCAGAGACTGGGGACATGATACATGAGATGGTCAGAGACTGATGACATGGTACAGGAGATGGTCAGAGACTGGGGACATGGTACAGGAGATGGTCAGAGAGTCAGAGACTGCAGACATGATAGAAGAGATTAATGCAGCCTCACCAGTGCCTGTCAGATGCAGCCAGCCAGTGTCCCCGGTAGTGCAGCCAGTGTCCCCACTGCAGCCAATGTCCCCAGAAGTGCAGCCTGTGTCCCCAGTAGTGCAGCCTGTGTCACCATTGCAGCCTGTACCCCCAGTAGTGCAGCCAGTGCCCCCAGTAGTGCAGCCAATGTCCCCAGTAGTGCAGCCAGTGTCCCCAGTAGTGCAGCCAGTGTCCCCAGTAGTGCAGCCAGTGAAGGGAGAGGAGAGCCGCCGCCTGTTTGTTTACAGCGCCGGGAACATCACAGCTTTCATTTCAATAGCTGTGTGTTTCCCGCTGCGCGCCGTCACATACAGCCCCTCCCCCTTCTCCAGGCTCTTTGATAGACAGATCACCCGTCCCATTGGACGAGTGATCTGTCTATCATAGTGCCCGGACAAGGGGGAGGGACTGTATGTGACGGCGCTCAGCGGGGAACACACAGCTGTTGAAATGAAAGCTGTGATGTTCCCGGCGCTATAATCAAACAGGCAGCGGCTCTCCTCTCTTCTACGATATAGGAAGCCCCCCTGATAGGTGGCACCAGGGGCGGGGGCGGAGCCCCATCCCCACCCAGGCCCCGCCCCATTCGGTATCGGCAAAAATTCTCTTTCGGCTTTTTGCCGAAAGGGCCATTTTCGGCCGATATGTTTCGGCGGCCGAAATTTCGGTGCATCCCTACTTAAAGTGATTGTACATGTACAAGCAATTTTTTTTTTTGTAATTAAAATAAGAGTGATCACTTACCTCCTTCAGGAGTCCCCCTGCTGTCACTTTCCCTCTTGGCCCCTCCCTCCTACTGAGTGCCCTGAACAAACAGCTTGCCGTGGGGGCACCCGAGCAGGCTTGCCCCCAGTCCAATTACACAAAGAGCGCAGCTCAGCCCCACCCCCTCTCTTCTCATTGGCTCACTGGCAGTGACTGACAGCAGCAGGAGCCTGCGGCCATCTCAGCCAATGAGGAGAGAGAGTCCTAGAGAGCCGAGGCTCTCGTGCTCATCGCTGGATCATGATAGGGCTCAGGTAAGTATTATAGGGCAGCTGCTGCACACATAGAATGCATGAAGGTAAAAAACCTTGGGCCTTTATAACCACTTTATGTGATTTCAATTTGGTGGCCAGCCTGTGACTGGACAAAGAGCAGCCTCACATTTTTAAAGTTGTCTTTCTGCTCTTTTCTGCTGTAAACATGTACAGTAGGGGAACTAAGAGCACTGTGCAATGCAGAAAAGCCTGATTAGCCCACAGGTATGACCCTTCCTTTCCCAAGCCTACTGTACAGGTGATCAGATAAGTTGTAAACTATAGTCTTCCTATAAAGCAAGTATGATCCAGACAAAATTATCTGTGTGGCATTCTATGTCTAGCTCTGAACCCAGCACATTTCCTAAGCTACATATGCCTGTGGCACATCAACGCTGATAGCATTTCATCTTTACCCTGGATTCACACTAGTGCGATGCGGGAACCGGCGCGATTCTAGTGCCGGTTCCCGCATCGCTCCTCTCCTGCAGGCAGTTCACGCTGCCTTCTGTGAACCGCTGCGGGTGTCATTAACCCCCAGTTTATTTCACAGATCACAGTGCGAACTGTGAAATCGCACTGGAATCGGATTGCATAGGTGAGAACACCCATGCGATCTGTAATGGAAATTTGTAAGTTCTGTATATAATTGTATTGTATTTTGTATGTATTGCACTCTGCCCTCACTGTGCACACGGCACTAATAATGTTTTCAGTAAATGTTTACATTCTTTTGAGTCCTGATTAGAATAAGCCTGCCTATGTAACTCCCCTTGTTACCATAAACGTACAATTGTAATATTAATGTGATACCTACGTAATCATGTGCATAAAAACCTTCAATTGCGTCATAATAAAGCAGAACAGTAATTTGGAAAGATGCTGAGCGTATCTTTTGTGTCTGTTCCCTACTGCAGTAGATATTATTAATTTGGAACCACTAATCAATATGAGGATAGGAGTTGCCTATCATCAATTTAACCGAGTCATGCATGGCGAGCTTTGCCTTAGGAGGGGATTCCAGGTGACCCTGAGTATCCGAAACGAGGAGCTTGAGACGATCCGGGAATTTCTGATAATCAGCCGGCTGAGGTAAGCCTTTTGCTTACATTTGAGTTATCAGACTTCCTTGATCGGTAAGGCATTTTCGGGACAAAGGGTACCTATTTTACTCCCCTTAATCGAACTGTATTGATTGGTGGTTATATGTTATGTTGTCCCTGTCTATTGTCCATTGGAGTGTTATAGATAAGAAAGGGAAGAATAGTGCTGTTCACAGGTATATGTAGTAAATCTGCTAGATAAAGTAGTTTAGAGGCAAGAGAGTATAGGCACAAGTAGAGAAGAGAGAGAAGACTGGCCAGTCATTATGGGCATTAAATTAAGTAAGGGAATGAAGGGTAAGAGACCCTCAAAAATGCCCAGCGCAAGAGGAGCGCTATATATGAACCAAAGGTGCGGTTCCGCCTATACTGAGCCCCTAGATTAATGGTTAGAGTGGACAGGGATCCACATTGGGTAACTGGGTTACCAAGGTCCACAGGGACTAAGAATCGTGCAGAGTAAATAGCTAAAGAAACAGTTATCTATGTGAGCAGGATGGATCAAGGGTGACATTAACACTAGACAGAAAGGGACATTTTCATGTTAAGTTGTGGGATGAATTCGGGGTCAGGCACTACAACTATTAGAGTCAGAAACAGAGAAATGAGAGGTAAAACAGAATACTTTATATGTTGTCAGAGAGAGAAGATGGGATGAGTACTCTGGCTGCCCATCTGATCATAGAAGCTAGATATAAAAGATATCTGAACAAAAATAAAGAAAGTAGAATTTAGGCAGGGAAATATTAAAGAGTTAAAAGAAATTCAGAGAATGATATGCATGTGTTGTGTACAAATGGGAAAAATGTAAGCGATTTTAGAGAGATATTGGTGTATGTGTGTGCGAATGCTGGGACCTTTAGTTCTATTGCTTGTGTGTGTCATGTACGCAGATGTGACCCCCTCCTTTGTGCTCTCATGAAAGAAATGTGGCTGGGATGAGAGGTTAGTGATAAGCTGGAAGGACATCATGCCAATTCCAGTTTTTTAGACAAAACATTTATAACAAAATGTGCCGGGTTAACGAATCTAATGGTAAACAATGTGATCACAATTATTTTGAATCTGTTTTCCAAACATGGTAAAATGAAGGTTACATTTAACCGTGTATTACACAAATTGAATATCCTTTGATAGTGGAAACAGTGCATTTAAAAAAGGGAAATTAAGTAAAATTAAGTAATAATGAGTATTAATTTCTAATATGAGTTTAACAATTTTATTAATAATATAGATATATTGAAACTGGTTTAGACAACCTTTGGTTGGAAATGAAGTCAAGGTTAATGGGGAAATTTGTAATGTATGAGATTAGTTTAGATTAAGATAACAATTTTGTAATTTTACATTTATTCAATAAGCCCTTATTGAGAGAAAAAAAGATTAAGATGAGGTTGTTATTTGGAATAAAGCTGCCATAATATTTAACAAAGCCAAGATGGATGGAATACATAAGAAGTTTTTCTACAAAAATGAAATTTTAAGGTTTTTGATGAAAACTTGATGTGCGGTCCATGATGTAAGAGTAATAATAAATAAAATTTAAATATAACAGACCCATCACATCAAGTCCACACACCCTGTTAGGATAGATGCCGCCTGCAGCCAGTTGTTTTATAGTTTTTGATGCTTTCTGGTCCATCATACAGATTCTTGGTCCTTTTGTTTTTATTTATTTTTATTTTTGAAATCCAAAGCAGAATGTGTGGATTGTGAAATGATGTGCCCATTTTTCTTGTAAGTGCAGTGGTATAAGCAGAAGAATAGTTTGGATTTATGGGCATCTCTCCATGACCGCAGGGTATTGTTATCATTTATTATAATATTGCCAGGAAGAAGTTGTCTTTTGAAACATGAAACTGGAGTTCTTACACAAATAGTGTGATAGAAAACAAGACATTGTAATATATTTATGCAAGCTGGACCCAGTAATGAAGGGTTCACCCCGATATATCAGAGCTGTAGCTTTTATGCAAAGGTGCTATTAGACAAAGTTAGATATTGTTTTGGTCAATGGTCCGACATTCTGTGCAGCAAATTTACAGCTAACTAAATGTTTGTTTAATGAAAGGTTTAAAATATGAGTTTGTTTATGTACAAATCTAACAATGAAAAATGCGTACATTTATTCAAAAGAAAGGAAAAGACGCATGTGTTAAATTGATGACATAGGAATCAGCTGCTGTGAGTCCAGTGCAGGACACACTCCCTGAAGACCCAAATATTACATTTTTTGTAGATTTGAGTATGCAGTTTATCACCCAGAAGGATACCCTGTATTCAAAGTCATTGGATCCTTTTTCCCCAGCTCAAGAAGCAGAGCTCCATGTTTTAGCAAAGCCTGTGAGCTATAAAAAGAGTGTATATTTATATAGATAGTCGAGATATAGAGAGCTTTTGGTTCCATTTAAAGGGCCAGAAGTTTGTTTTTACTTCGGCAGGTAAACCAACCAAGCATGCCAAGTTAATTTGATCGGCTGTTTTCAGCCTTCCAGCTTCTTGCTGAGGTAGCCATATTAACTTTCACACATGGAAGTAGACCAGGTGACTCTAAGGATGCTGCATTTACAGCCCCGGACACTTGATGGGTCTGTGCAACTCACAGATTCCACCCTAGTTCTGGCCCAGTATAGCTGGGATTAATAATTCAACTTTAAGGACCCCAGAACGAGAAGAACAAGTGGTCCACAGGGGGCAACTTCTTATGAAACAGGACTTTGGAAAAGGTGATCATTTATGTCTGTCAGCCACTCTTTTCCCTTCAGCTTGACACATGGACCGTGTCATGAGTCACAAGCAGTTATGGCTGCCTTAGTAAATGAGCATGGGATAGAGCCAGGGTTCTCCACAGTTGTTTTTATAACATACCACTTCTTGTTTTACCTGTTACCAAAGGTGTTACCAAAAGCTGAACATCCCTCCCAGAGATTATAAAAAGATATATCCAGATGCCCAAGTTAGGATCTTACGAGTATGCATTTTGTCTGTATGGACATGTTTTTTGGATGTCCAGTGGCAAATGCTACTGCAAAGGCCACAGTAAAAAGTGTTATCAGAAGTAGTTTGTAAGTACAGAGTGCCAGGGAGTACAGAGAGTAACAGAGGAAATCATTTTTTATAGGAGAGTCCTTACTAGAAGTTTTGAGGTTTTATTTTTACACCCCCTACTGTCTACAATATAGCGGACAAAGTAGAGTAAGAAACTAGAAAACTTTTGCCTGAATGTTTTCTTAAATTTTATGAAGCCCCTAAGGGGGATATTGGACTCTCTCCCTATGGGATTTGGTTTGGGAGTGTGTTACTCACTTGCTTATATTTTGTCTCAGCAGCTGAAGTCCTCCATTCGGATCTCACAGAGAATGTTGCTGATCTTTTAAGGTTTTTTACAAACTCATTTATGTGTTTTCTCCCTAATTCCAGATCCTAAAAGTTTGGAAGGATCTAAAACTAAAGCCAGGTGACTTTTGGATTGTTAAGAGACATTTATATATAAGGAAATGTTTGGAGACTCAATACAGCATCTATTTCATGTACAGTTTTTGCAAAACTTGAAGGAAAAGTCACCTGGATCCACACCAGACACTGCAAAAATGACTTAATTAAAGAAATCTCTGTGTTTGATTTGTTTCCCTCTTGTGATCACAGTCTAGGGTACTTTTTGATTCAGTTACTTTAATTGTAAGGGATATATATATTTGAAAAATAGTTTAGCCATGTTGAAGTCATATTTGTCTTTTGTACGTCTTCCATTTTATGTAGAATTGTCTGTGTTTACATATGCTGATTAGTCAGCATGCCAACAATTAAGCTAGAAGGCCATTCTGGCCACAGGAGTGTACAGCCAGTACTCTGTAATTATGTCTTATCAATCATTTGTTCTTCACAATGAAAAGTCATTTTGTAATGAAAAAGTTGCTCAGCTATTATTTTCTCCACAATGGAGTTTTTTTGCCTCTTTGGCCAGGACTATCTCCACCTAAGCATGTGGAGGTTCCAGGTTAAAGTGATTGCAGGTATGGTTAGTGATCAAAATATTGATCAAAAGAGGGGAGACTGTAATGGAAATTTGTAAGTTCTGTATATAATTGTATTGTATTTTGTATGTATTGCACTCTGCCCTCACTGTGCACACGGCACTAATAATGTTTTCAGTAAATGTTTACATTCTTTTGAGTCCTGATTAGAATAAGCCTGCCTATGTAACTCCCCTTGTTACCATAAACGTACAATTGTAATATTAATGTGATACCTACGTAATCATGTGCATAAAAACCTTCAATTGCGTCATAATAAAGCAGAACAGTAATTTGGAAAGATGCTGAGCGTATCTTTTGTGTCTGTTCCCTACTGCAGTAGATATTATTAATTTGGAACCACTAATCAATATGAGGATAGGAGTTGCCTATCATCAATTTAACCGAGTCAGATCCGATTCTAGTGGGGGGAGGGGTGAACAAGTCTTTGCACTATTTTCTGTGCGAATCCAATGCGAGCTCAGCCATACAAATGTATGGCTGAACTCGCATTGCTGAGAGATCGCATGTGATCGGCACCTGCAGTGCGGGTGTGCATCACATGCGATCTCTGAGATCGTGCTAGTGTGAACCCTAGCTTAAAGCCTCAATAACAAACCCTCTCCACCAGCACTGATAATCAGGGGTTGCTGAGTCTCTTATTTAGCAACAGATACATTCAGGGCAGGTTTGTCTGAAGGGAGCCTGCTCCTCCTTAAAGGCATAGGGACACATTGGACATCCAGCAAAAGCATGATGGCAGGTGAAGGCATCCAAAGTGTCCCCACACCAAATTGGCATACAAGCTATACAAAAAGATGGCAACCACCCCAATTTATAACTGGTAAGGTACACATGGAAGAGCAACACACATCAGGAACAAACAAGTTTCCCAGCACACTTACCAGCTATCCTGCAAATAAACCAAATTGTCCTTATCTAACAATAACAATTTAAAAAAAAAAAAGGTTTCGGTGCACACATTTGCAAATAAATGTGGAAGCCGCAGTGCCCATCTCAAGGCTTCTCTGTATAATTGACATTTTTGGCAAAGTTCAAGGTGGCAATATCCAGGGTTGATATCTGCAGGGCAGCCTGGAGGTCCCAGCAATCCCCCTACGCTGTGGAAGGCCCAGATGTTCAGTAGCAGGCACTCTGAATTCGGCATGATACAGCAGGCTGACAGAATGGACTCAACAGCATCAGTAATGAGGACAACAATGACAGTAGTGGAGGTGGACCGTGGACGAATCTCCGGGAACCGGACCCGTGTCTCTTTTTAAATTTACATCGTAATAGTGGGTTGGACTCAAGAAGCCTGGCAAGAAAAACCTGGAAAACATAATTAACTCTATCCAGCTGGGGCAGCACCTAATTGGGCTAAAATAGGCAACTTGCCTGTAGGCAGCAAAAGGGTTAAGGGCTGTTGAATTTGGCAAATCGCCTCTCAAGTGGGTTCTGATTCTAATTTGAGGGACGTGGCTGGCTTTATTAGCTATGGAGTTTTTTGGCAAGGACATTGGTGTGTAGGGAAATGGCATCAATCCTGGCATGACAAGGGATTACCTAAAAATAAAAAAAATAAAAAAAATAATTATTTCCAGTCCTGATACCCTGATAAGCTTTGGGATTCTAACTTCTGTAACCAGAGGATATTATTCCTTTCTAATAACAAGGGTGGCCAACTTCTAGGATCAGAAGGAGCTGCTGGCCTCCTAAATACATTATAAAGAAGATGGGAATGTATGATCTGGAGTATGGTGGCTTTCAGTTAATCTGGTTCTAGGAGTTAAAGTGATACTAAACACAGCTCTCAAAAATTCCACTCGCCTGCTCGTATTTTGCAAGTGGATTTTGAGGGCTGGCGAGTGTGGGCTGCCTGGGAGAGCGGGGGAGCCATGGGGGCGAGCATCGCTAGGGGAAGAGAGAGGAGAGGAGAGCCACCACCACCTGGATTGGATGGGTGATCTGTCTAACAAAGTGCCTGGAAAGGCGGGGGGGGGGGGGGGGCTGTATATTCTGGCAGAAAAAATGCTGCTAATTTTCATAAGCATGTGTACAAGAGGCAAGAAAAGTAATGCAGACAATACATCTAATGATTGGTAAGCTGTAATGTATTACATTTTTGGGTTTAATACCTCCTTAATTTGCATTTTTTATTTTGGATAGTTTCCTTTTGCATGCAATAGTTTGGCTATTAAAGCGGTAGTAAAGGTTACAATAATAAAAAAAAAAGAACCCTGCAAGGGTGCATACTAACACATTATACAAGACTTACCTTGAAACGAAGCCCTCCGGAGGTGCGCTGTCACTGCTGCAGAGGCTTTCATCTTCCGGGTTTGCGGGCATGTGCGCAGGAGTTACAGAGCTTTGAAGGAACAGCATTTATTATAAGCTTACCTGTAGATTAAAATTCTGAGTTTACTACCACTTGTTTTAATATGTGTAAGTCTACAGAGGGAATATGTGTGTATGATGTGTGTATGCGTGTTTTTTTTTATCTTAATTTTATTTTATTGCATGTATTCCAAAATAAAAATACACAAACTCAAAGACAGTTCGTATAACAGAACCACCCCTATAACCCCTGTATAAGATACCCCAAACAGCTCTGCCCACATCAGCTTATTTAAATATATTACAGAGTATTATATGACTATGTAAACAAAGACGAGGAAAAAAAAAAGAGAGAGAGATTTACAGTGTTTTTGATACTTATTATATACCGTATATACTCGAGTATAAGTCAAAATTTTCAGCCTTTTTTTTGGGCTGAAATTGCCCCCCTCGACTTATACTCCAGTCACCGCCGTCTGTCTGCATGATCAGCATGTCATGCA